>NC_050575.1:329894018-329976518 GCF_011100635.1 Trichosurus vulpecula
AGGAGACTAACTAAGCTCATTTCACCAAGAATTTTATTCATGAGCAAGATGATGCACTTGGAGATTCAATTGAGCCGGAATGAGTTTCTGTGATTAGCCAGGTTGAGTGGTTAAGGTGTAGTAATAATATCATTATCTCCTCTCTCATACACCCATTTTTGTTTGGGTTTGGAATCTGAATCATCAAGTAAGACTCTCTATGTTTCCAAGTAATGTACACCTAGGAATAGGATGTATGTGCACGTGCACACACTCACAAACACACACACATACACACACACACACACACACACACACACATCCCTACATTTACCTCCAGCTGAAATTCCACTGAGTATAAAATGCGTTTGGAATTGAAGGAAGGAAGAAAAAAAATCCTCCTACAAAGAGAACATGTGAAAAGGCCATGGGAGAGCATAACTGAAAAATATATAAAAATGCAAATGTTCCTAAACTTCAGCTTTGGATGGACTGAAGCATAAGTGAGAACTTCAACAAAGCAATAGAAAAAGATGACAGCTCAGAGTTTCAGAAATTTAAGACAGCAGCAGGATTAGACACTTTGGGTTGTCTTCGCATACATTTCTTATGGGAGTTAATTCCATTTGACATGCAAGACCAAAGCAAGATTACAGAAGCACAGCCCCATGGCGAGGTGTATGCTGTAGCTAAAAGCTGGGATTTGAATAATTGTGCAGGCTTACTCCAAGAATCAGGCGAGAACAGAATGAATGGATTATTACAAGGAACTTTGTACATTTTTAACTGCTGGACTTAATAAAATACCCTCTGTGTAAGACTAGTGTTATGGTCCTCTGCACTCACTGTAGCTGAAGTTTGTAGTAGGATCTATCAAATATGAGAAAAAACAGGAGCCGTTAAAAAAAAATGTGTAATGAATGACTAGGCTGGCCATGCTCATGTGATTTACAGAAGAAAGTAAAATTTGAAGAGTTTTAGTTAAATGTATTCAAGATCCCCAAAGTTAAAGGGGACTCAAAGAAGTTTGAGAAAAATCAAGAGTAAAATTGGGGACAATGTACTGCAAAAAGGTGAATTTTCATCTCACTATTTCAGTTTGTTAGTGAGATCGTTGGTTATAAAGAAAAATTGCTAACCCTTACATCATCTATACATGTGTATGTATACATGCATATATGTATGTGGATGTATGTATACATGTATATACTTATATACATGCATATGCATATATGTATGTGCATGTGTGTATATACATGTATGTATATGTATATATGTGCATATGTATATTGTGTGTGTATATATATACATATATATATATATGTATACACATATCTCCTTTCTTTTGTATCTGTGAAAGTGTTTGTCTGTAAAACGAGGTAATAGCTGTCTGTGCTTAAGACATGGTACTGCTTTCATTAACCATCCACAGAGATTTATTAAAATTCTTTATATAATTTTTATTTAGCACTCATTAAACTGAAAGGTACAAATGCTGGACAATGCAACATTCAGACAAGCTTTGAAGAGAGGAAGTTAGTCTTGTCATAGCAGAATTATAAAAGTCTGGCCATTCAGAGTAGCTAAGGAGACCTTTCATTTTAAAAGTCATGGATTCAGATGTGAAATTATTTGATTTTCCTTTTTTTCCCCTTTAAAAACCTCCTTTATCTCATAACAGATCCTTTATGATTCCTCCTGCCTGTAGGAAATTGCCTGGAAGTGAAAGAAGACAGGCTGGGGGGGAAAGAAGTCAGCAAACTTGGACTTGGGGGCCTTGTCATTGGGTCACTGCGCCCTCTGCTGGAATCCCTGCCCCGAAAAGCCTAGCTGTGGGCCCCCAGGGAGAGAAAGCCAAGCCCTGGGGAAGCCAAGGAGAAAGCTGCAACTGGGACCTCCGTTGATAGCAGCATCTAATCCAAATGACATCCATTTTTTTTTCCTTTTCCAGGAGTACAGATTGGAGCAAGAGGATGAGGTGGTAGGAGTGCTTCATTAACTTGAGACTCAAATGCTGTTCCCCTCACAAAACATGTCCGACAACCTCAGCCTGCCATGTAAAAAGGCAACAGGAATGATGAACACATTACAAATTTGTAGACCCTAAAATTAAACTCCACCTCATTTATTTTCATATTTCCAGCAGTGGCTGAGGACGCCAGACACTGGAGGCTGATGTCTCTCCTGACAAGCTCAGTGGTTTTCTTCCTGGAGAAGTGTTTCCCCCCCTTTCTGTGTACTACAGCACTGAAAGCTTCCTATAGCTTCGCATCTATCCCCATTGTCTGTGATTCCTAAGTGAAAGGGGCTTTCTTTAGAGGAAAAAGCAGCATGGAATTTGGACACTAGGTCAGTTTTCAATGTGGATGGAGTGTTCCCATGAAGTCCTGATTATAAGGGTAAGGAGAAAGCAACGTGGTAGAGTAGAAGGTACAATGATTCTGGAGTCAGAGGAACTGGACTTCAGTTTCCTCATCTATAAAAGGAACAGCTTGAACTACATCAGCCCTGATATTTTTTCAAACTCTAGACCCTGTGATCTAAGAAAATGGAAAGACATACAATTAAGGTCACAAGGGAGCTTAGAGCAATTGATTAAAATGATTCTTCTGGGCTCTCTGTAGAACCTTGAATCTGTTCATCCTCATTAAAGCCAGTCTGTCCTCCTCTAGATGAATACTTTCCTGCCATACTGTCCTGGGGACACTAATGAAAAATCCCAAATCCTCCAATCCTCAAAAAGTCACATGGTCTTCCTCAGGTCAAGAGGTATAATAGAAGAGGCCAAGACCCTCTCCTCCCTATCCACCCTGACTCCCTACTCCCATAGTTCTCTGTACCCAAAGGATTCCTTCTCAGAAGCTTGGCTGGCAGCTTCCATCACTATGTTGTTAGACACTAAATGTTTGTATTCCAAAGTACTTTCTTGGTCTTACATAAACCTAAAAGATGTAAGCCAATCACTCAACCAATCTGAACAGACTTCCTGACCCAGCTAGTTACAATGCCTTGATTGGATAGGCACCAGGTCTTATTCATACTTAACTTATACTTTTGATTGACTCATTTGAGTCAAAGATATAGGTACATTGTCTTGTCATTTACTTTAAGTGAGATAGAATGTGGCATGTAAGGAATAGCAAGAAGGTCAATTTGACTAGACTTTGGAATGTGAAAGGAAATGATTTAAAATATACCTGGAAAAGTAGGCTAGAGGTTGCGAAGGATTTTGAATGCCAAGTAGAGGAATTCCTGTCTAATGCTAAAGGTAAGGGGGAATCCCTAGAGTTCACTGAGCAGGGCAGTGACATGGCCCTATCCTTTAGGAAGATCTCTTTAGTGGTTCTGTGGAAGCTGGATTAGAGAAGACAGAGACTTGAGACATTTAGAACAATGGAGTCTGTAACAATAGACCAGGCACCAGGTGATGAGGGCCTGAACTAGAATGAAAGGCATGCGAATGTAAAGAGGGGACCAATGTGAAAAGTATGGTAGAGGTTGAATAAACAAGATGTGCCAACTGAATGCATATGTGGGATAAGGTAAAGGGAAAAGTTAACAATGACTCTGGAGCTGCCAATCCGGGTAACTCAAATGAGGGTAGTGCACTGGACAGAAAAGAGGGATGTAAGCAAGAGTAATGGGCTTTTAGGCAAAAGATAATGAGCTCCTTTTTGTACACTTTAGAGTTCATCTACTTCAAGGTTTCTTAACTTAGGGTCCATAAATGTTTGGGATTTTTAAAAAATATTTTGTTAATTTATTTCCTTTATAATCCTATGTATTTTATTTTGTATTTTAAAAAATATTATTCTAAGGAGGGATCCATAGACTTGCCCTGATTGCCCAAGAGCACCATGACACAAAAATGTTGATCATCTAACTCCTTCATTTTACAGATAAAGAAACTGAGGCTCCAAGAAGCTAAATGACTCCCACAGGTAATAAATACCAAAAATAAGATTCATATTCAAAGTTTCTGATTTCCAATCCAGAAGTCTGCTCATTATTGCACACTAGATCTGAAGGCCTGAGCTCCTTCAGAGATGATATAAGGGAGCCAATACCTGTCTTCATTTTTATGTGGCCTTCCTATAGGAAATAATGACAGTATGTCACTATGCACAATTCTATTATAAAGCTTTATTGCTTGTAGAATCCTCTTTAGAGATCCTTTAAGCCAGGGGTTCTTAACCTTTTTTGAGTCATGGACCCCTTTGGTGATGGTCTGGTGAAGCCTTTTGGAGTCTTTCTTAGAATAATGTTTTTAAATGTATAAAAGAGAATAGAGGAGAATTACAAAGAAAACCAATTATATTGAAATAGTTATCAAGATAGTATTTCTTGATTATATAAATTACTATATACTTATATTTATTGCATTACAGTAGTTTTATTTTACAAAATATATTCATTTTATTATATAAATATATTTATTATGTTTAACATATAAATATATTATATTTTAGCATGTACAAATATTATTTATTATATATCATCTGGCGTTTAATCTCCACAATAACCTTGATGTAGCCAGTGCAAAAGAAGTTATTATTGTTTTAAATGATGAAAAATAGCATTTATATAAAACTTAATAAATTATAAGGTATAACCCTGTGAAGCAGCTGGGATAAGTATCAGCATTTTAACAAATGGGGAAGCTGAGGCTGAGGGATTTTACATGCCTTTACTTGCCCATGGTTATTTAGCTGGTCAGAAACATGACTTGAACATAATTCTCCTGCCTCTCAGTGCAGAGTCCTTAATATTGTTTTAAAGCATCATGGACCCATTTGACTGATGAAGCCTATGGAGCCTCAACAGGATTATAAAGCAAAACAATTATATTGAAATACAAGTTATCAAAATTTCTAAAAAATAAGAAGCTTAATCATGCCAATCACTTATTATGCACCAACTATGTGCCAGGCAATGTGCTAAAAACTGGGGATACAAAGAAAAGCAAAAGACAATCCTTGTTCTCAAGCCTATTGTGGGGGTGGAGTGGGGTGGGGAACATTATGCAAACAGTGTACAAACAAGCTATATACAAGGTATGTTGGAGATAATCCATACCTCTGAAGGGGATTAGGAAAGGCTTATTCTAGATGGTTGGAATTTGGCTGGGACTTGAAGGAAGTCAGCAGAGCAAGGAGGCACAGGTGAGAGAACATTCTAGGCACTGGTGACAGCCAGTGAAAATGCCTAGATTTGGGAAAAGGGTCTTGGTTGAGGAACAGCAATGAGGCCAGTGTCACTGGATCACCAAGTACCTTAAGAGAAAGAAGGTATAAATGATAAGAAGACTGGAAAGATGGAGGATGGGCAAGATTAGGAAGGGTTTTGAATGCCAAACCAAATTTTAGATTTGATGCTAGAAGTGAAAGGAAGCCATTAGGGTTTATTGACTGGGGGGGAGAGCAGGGGGGAGTAACATGATAAGATCTGTCTTAGGATGTTCCCTTTGATAGCTGAGCAGAGGATATACTCGAGTGGCAGGGAACCAACCAGGAGGCCACCGCAGTAGTTCATCCAGATCTCAGGTGATGAAGACTTGTACCAGGGGTTGTAGCAACGCCAAAGAAGAAAAGGGGATATATCTTGGAGACATTACAAAGGAATAAAATGACAGGTTTTGGCAACAGATTAAATGGGGGGGGTGATGAAAGAGGATGAGGAGCCAAGGCTGATGCCTAGGTTGTGAGCCCGGGTGCCTGGGAGAATGGCGGTATACTCAACGTCAATAAGGAAGTTAGGAAGGGGGGAGGGTTTGGAGTAAAAGAGTGGCTGAGCTCCTGATAGGTTGTGTTTAAGATGTTTACGGAATATCCATCTTGAAACGTTCTTTAGGCATTTGGAGATGTGAGACTGGAGGACAGTAGAGCCGTTAGGGCTGTATAAGTAAATTTGAGAATTATCAATATCGAGATGATAATTGAATCCATGGGAGCTAAGAAGATCACCAAATGAAATAGTATATAGAGAGATGAGCAGGGGCTCCAAGATGGAGCCTTGTGGAACACTCACAGCTAATGGGCTCCAGTTACAAACCTCTGATCTACTCTATCCTCTTATTTCATAAATGAGAAAACTTAGGCTCAGAGGGATTAAGTGACTCCCATTTACATAGTATAGAATTTGAAATCATGAAGGAGTGGGTTCAAGTCTTGCTCTTAATGAATTCACTATCCTTGTGATCCTGGGTAAGTCATCTAATCTCTCTGAATTTCAGGTTCCCCAAAATGGAAATAATACCTGTAGTACCTATCTCCCACGGTTACTGTGGGGTTTAAATGGAAAAAAATACATTGAAAGTGCTTTATAAACCTTAAAATGATCTATAAATATCAGTTATTATTGTTATCTTTGTAGCAACTGAAACTCAATACCACACAGACCTGAATTCTGTTCATGATATGAGCCAGGCCTCAATCCTCCAAGGCCACAGATTTTTGTCGTATAGCTTCACCAAGACCTCTAAAACCAACAACAGAATTTGGCCCCTGAATTCCCAGTGATGTCAGGGTTGATTTCCATGCAGATAGGGCATAGTTTTCTCTTCTCTGTCTATGCGCTATTGCAATGGCTTGTCTCAATTCTGGGGCAATTCACATAGAAACAAACCTCTGATATCCTTTCTATTCACATCATGATTGATGAAACACAAGGGAAAAATAAATTGAATTATGTTATACTCTCCCAGGGAAACATAATTAAGTTGCAAAGCGTTCCCATGAAATCCTGAAATCCTTATATCACTCCAACAGTGACTTCCATAGTGTGATCAATAATAATATTAATTAAAGATAATTATTTTGGTGGGATGGCATTAACTTTTCAGTTGCCACTGTATTATGTATCTGAAGTGATCAGAAGCGGTAGACATGCTTTCAGTGACAGAGGACAACTTTTGTGAATCCTAGTAAAGTTTCATTACATTAGTGATACTTTATATAACTCCGGTGCAACTTCATTTATTTATTAATTGGCAATTCTTGTAGCCCATACTTGTTCAGGGTCAGCAAGTGAATCATATCTGTCAATTGTGACTTTATGAGGAATATAATCCTTTAGGGCAAAAACAACAAATAAGTAAACAAAGAAATAAGAAAAACAAATCAAGTGAATGAGCATTTATTAGATGCCTACTATGAGCCTGGTATTACAGTAAGTACTGGAGATACAAAGAAAGGTAGAAGCAGTTCTTGCTTTCAAGGAGCTCACAATCTAATGGGAGAAACAATGTGCAGACAATTACATATAAACGAAATATATGCAGGATAAATTGGAAAAAAAAAATCAGAGAGAAAAGACTAACATTAAGGAGGACTGGTAAAGGCTGTTTGCAGGAAATGGGATTGTAGCTCAATCTTGAAGGAACCCAGGGCAGCCAAGAGAGAGGTAAGGAAGGAAGAAGTGCCAGTTATGGGGTAGGGGTTGGGGCAGCCAGTAAATATATGCATGGAGTAGGATGATGGAGTGTTTTTCTTTTCTTTTCTTTTCTTTTCTTTTCTTTTCTTTTCTTTCTTTTCTTTTCTTTTCTTTTCTTTTCTTTTCTTTTCTTTTCTTTTCTTTTCTTTTTTTAACTAGTCAAAGCAAATAGGCCAGAGTCCTGGGATTGTAGACTATGTGGAGAGGAGTAAGGCAGCAACAAAACAAACAGACAAAGCCAACTATGCTCAGTTATAGATCAAAACCAAATTTGTATGCATAATTTCATAAAGTTTAAGATAAATTACCTACAGCAATATTTATTTATGATGAAATAAAATCTATAGACAAGTTGTTCTGTTTAAACACACACATACCTATACAACTGAAAAAAGGGGGAAGGGGGAAACATTTCCCCGTGAATAGCTCAGATCCCTTGATTACCACACATGAGGACTAGCATTTCTGTTAAGCCCTAGCGTCAGTGCATTACAGTCAATTTTCCAAATGTAAAAGCCCAAATTTTTTGAACTGGCAAAATTCTCTTGCACCCTTTGCTTGGGTGTACAGAACTCTCTGATGCTCTCCCAGAAACCCTACACCCATGGCATGCTATATAATGAGAGAAACTGACCCAAAGTTAATAATGCTCAGAAATGCCCATGTGAGCACGTGCCTGAGAGCATTTGACTAACTTTCAAGATGAACACCTAATTGCTTAAATCAGCATGTGTGCACACCTCTGGAAGTGCCTGTGTTCTACCCTAATGGAGACAGGATTCTCAGAGGCTTGTTGTACTTCCTATAGGCTGATTCAATAGGCTCATACCTCTAAGACTGTCATATGCACCGTATGAAATAATAATATCTGACATTTATACAATGATTGGCAAACCTGCTTTGCATGATAACCCCGGGGATCAGGGACCGCTGTAATATTATCCCTGTGAAGAAGGTGAAGAAACTGAGTCCTAAAGAGGTTAAAAGGCTTCTCTGCGATTACATAGCTAGTTAGTGTCAGAAGGATTGGAATCCAGATCATCCTAACTCCAAGTCCAGTCCTCTATTCCCCACACCATGCTGGCTCCCCCGTTCAAAAGCACCAGTAAGCACCAATAGAAAAATATTCTCCCACTTACAGAGAAAAAACAGTCAGACTAATGAATAGAAATCCAAACAGTAACTCAAAATACATCACACACAGAAATATAAGGTCATAAACATCACAGACTAATTTGCTATAATGCTCCGGATAACTCATTAGACTACATTGCCATGGATGAGATAACATGGTTAAAAGCATCATAACTGCGAGTCAAGAAAGTAAACCTGTTAATTTTGTTTGCTGTTTTGTCAGTGGTAGCTTGAAACATCTGAACATGAGATTCTCAGAGTCCTGGTTTGCATGCCTGGAAGTGGTTTCTTATTTCTTTTTCTTTTAACTTGATTTCTCCGGGGTCCAATGATGATCTTATTAATGACAAATCATCTCAAGCACACAACTGCGTCTTATCTAGTTACGTAACATCTCTTGTATCAGGTTCTCAAAGGGGTTTTTTTGAGAATCATTAGATAGAACTAAGATGGAACTTAGAGGTCAATTCCTCATTTTACTCATAAGAAAAGTAAGACCCAAAGAGGTTAAGCAGTGTGCCCAAAGTCACCAAGGTTATCAGTAGCAGAGCTGGGGATTTGGATTCATGGCATCTGCCTCCCAAGCCACTGCCCTTTCTATGCCATGCCCTCCTTATCTTGCTTCCTCCATTCAGTTCGTCTTAGTTTTTGTTGGAATGAATCTGTGATTTCATTGATTTAGGGATCTCCTAGGGAGACACTTCCTCCACCACAGTAGACCAGTATTTTCTGTGCAACTTGTAGTCTTGGACAGTTGCAAGAAGCACAGAGAACTTGAGCAACTTGACCAGGGTCATAAATCCAGGATGCATCAGGGATAGGACTCGAAATCAGTTCTCGATCTATAACATGCTACCACTTTAGTGAATTCTTGTTTATATCCAAATAAAATAATCCTCGTGGCTTAAAAATGTCTCAAATGTACAAGGATATGATGGAGGATGCATTAAGGAGGCCAGCCTCAAACAAAACTTGGCACTCCAGGGTGGAAACAATAGCCCAGATAATGAACTACCCACAGTTCAATGCTAAATCCCTCAAGTGGACTTGACATAAAGGAGGAAAATCTGGACTAATATTCAAGTTCAGGGGTTTTCTATTCAGTTGTAGAAAACCTGAGAACAAAATGATGCAAAAAAAGCAGCCTGAGGTTCCTTTGTCTTTCCTAGGGTAAAATCAATTCTGTTATTATCTACAGCTGGGTATGGAATGGCATATGAACCTAGGAGGCTGCAGCACTACTCAGAAGAGTCAGCTGCAAGGGTAATATTCTACACCCTGATTTACTCAGTACTGTCAAGAGAGAAAGAGAGAGATTCATCTTGGATAGGGAAATTCATTCTAAGGAACTATTAAGATACTCTAACAGACAAGGGGAAGAAAAATCAGGGTGGCCTCCTTGGAATTAAGGACTGAAGATGCCCTCCCTCCCCCCCAAGACTTAGAGCAAATGGAGAAGTAGATATTGTCCAGATTGACTAACCCCTTCCTCCAGTCTCTTTTGTAAGAGTGATATTTACCATGTTTTCCATATGCATGGGAGGCAAATAGGGTTTTCACATGTTGTGCAGAGGAAAATGCAAAGAAAAAAAAAAGCCTTCGAAAGAAAGTAAGTAGACTTTTGAATGTGGTATTGTGGAAACCATAAAGCAGACCCACAATGATGAAGAGCAAGAAAATGACTTGGTATTTCTTAAAACTGGAACAATTAGGCAATTGAGCTAACTAATAGGATCCAAGAAAATGTAAATAAGTGGGGTTTTTTATTATTAACAAAGGCATTGAGAAGGCAAATTTCAGCCTGATGAAAGAAGGTAAATAATTTCTCCCCAAAGGCAGAGCCAAGATTTCTCAAATGAGCTTCCTCCCAAAAGAGAGAGAAGTAAAATATATGAAACAAGATGACATAATGTGCTGTTGCCTAAATGCAGGCAGCGATGGTATCCTATTCTCCAGCCCAAGCTGTGGGTAATTGAATGTAAGACGAAGCAAAAATATAGAAAAGGCCAGGCAGAATCAGAAGAATAAAAATGCAGTGTGTGTAACAGTGCTGAGGAGAGCACAGCTCTGTAGAACTGATTAATAAGGAGAGCGGTGAACGGTATGGAGTGGATTTGCAGAGATTAGAACGTAGCAAGCTTTGTCCAGAAGATTGTATAAAGTTCTTTTTGGCCTTGAATTTGAAATAAGTAAAATGTATCCACCATCATTAAAACCCGCCTCTGATCTTTTAACATATCTTACCTGAGTACCTTACCTCTCTCCTAAAGGTCATTTAAAAATAAATATACAATAATGTTCTCACATGCAAATACATCTAAACCAACCCAGAAGCAGTTCCTTTAAGGGGAAAGAAGAAGGGAGACGTCACATTTATGATATCATGGCATGATACAGATCCGTTAAAACACACACACACACACACACACACACACACACACACAAGCAATTTCACCCAAGACAGCTGGGCACTGAGAAAACATAAAGCTTGATAAAGCCTTCAGGTCAGGTTCCTAGGTGAACAAGACTCAGAAATGTAAGATTGTGAGGGGGTGTTAAGAACTTGGGCATTTATATTTCAAACTCTAATAACTCCACATAGGTATCTGTTCTGCTGGACCTGGAAGTCACTCCCATAGAGTTTAAGAGAACAGAAGGTAATTTTTATGAAGAGTAAAAAAAAATTAAACCTAAAACTGTTCAGGAATCCAAACATGAAAGTAATATTTTGGGAACAGAAAACCAGAAGCATTGTTTGCTGACCTGGGTGGTGAAGATGAACACTTTAGGACTGGCTTTTCTAGCAATCACAGGGTAAGAGGAGAGATTAGCAATGACAAGGCAGTGGCATACTGAGCTATTAAAATGCTATGATGGCCAATAGCCTCTGCAATAGCAGCCTGTGCTTGCTTTAAATGTTCTAGAGTTAAGTCCTGGAATTTGTTCTGCAGGGATTTTACAGATCTTAATCATGTCAAGTGGGAACATTCTGTCTCTACAGATGAACAGGAAGGGTTCTCCAAATGGGAAAAAAGTATGGGGCAGCTAGGTGGCACAGTGAGTAGAGCACCACCCTGGAGTCAGGAGGACTTGAGTTCAAATCTGGCCTCAGACACTTGACACACTTACTAGCTGTGTGACCTTGGGCAAGTCACTTAACTTCAATCGCCCTGCCTTCCAACCTCCAAATGGGAAAAAAGTAAATCTAGGACATTCACCAGATTAGTTAGATATCTCACACTACCAATTCAGATACTACCTAAAACAGACATTATAAAAGGAGAAAGGAACCCAAAGGCAACTGGTCAATGGTCTTAAAAGATCTTCCTAGGAAGAAAAGATAACTTATTATGGAAAGAAGTGGAATATAAAGGGGAAAGGGTGTTATTTTGAAGAATGCAAATGCAGAAGAAAATAGGAAGTCTTGCCAAACAATAGTTCTTAAATTCCCAGTCCTTTGACTTCTTACAGAAGGGAAGAAGTGAAGATTTCCAAGGAGCAGTCATTTACAGATCAGCCAAAAGGCTAACGGATCTGATTTTCTTTGTCATCACTGAGGAGGAAACTACATAAATACCTTAGGGAACCCCAAGGCTCATATGCTTCTTTTTAAGTTCATAAATTCCTTTTCAAGTTAATTTTCAGATTACATATACATACATATGTGCGCATATATGTGTGTATGCATGCATGTATGTGTGTGGGTGTGTATAGATTTATGTATACGTATACACATAAGCATACAATATATGTGCCCAAGCATATATGTACATAGATATGGTTATAGTTATACATATATACACATGTGTATACACACAAGTATATATAAACATACATACATTGTTTATTCCCATATATACATATATTTATACATATATTCCTCTATTTGCATAATATATGTTTATATATTGAGAAAGATACATGCCTACACATATGAAATACATATATGTATGAATATACATATATAATACATCTATACATACATATAATATGTATGTGTGTATATATATATATATATGTATATATAATACACACACACATTCCCTCATCTTACCCCATCTTAAAAAAAAACAGAAATAAAACAAAAGAAAAAAGGCTTATTTGGAGTTTTGCTTTTCCTGCTTGATTTCTTGTTCTCCAATGATTCTTCTAATATACAAAGCTGACTGAAGGGAGGGGTGGGGTTGAATAACAAATTTATGCGATACAATCACATCATTTACAATCACATAATGGACCATATCCCAATTTTCAAAAGGCATAAAGTATCCTCATTAATACGATAAGTGCAGCAGTCAAATCAGCACTGTGATTTTATCAGGGTTTTTGACTGTACATGAATTAGAATATAAAATGCATACAGAATTTTTAATGGGAAGGCTTTAACATTCACTGAATGTATTTCTTACTGTCATTTGCATTACATTAAAGTGAAATTCTACATAAAAGGATAAAGAGAATATGTCCTAAATTACAGTTTTTCCAGAGTTGTCATGTCCACACACTGAAAATCTGATTCATAAGCTTGAACACGATCCTAAATCTGAAAAAAGGCGAGACTATTTCCCCATTTGTTTGTGTGCTTCATACGGCTGTCAAGTCGTGCTGCTGCTCAATAAGGTCAGATTATTAGGACAAAGCCAAAAAAGATCAGTTTGGGATGTGAGTATATTCACTCTATGGACTGTAACACATTATTCAACACCATCCCTATATTTTTCATTCTGTGGTAGAGCTCAAAAAAGTTGCTCTCACTCCTTAGAGATATTTTGTCACTCTATTTATAACTCTTTCATCTTCAGCTGAGTTCACTGCAATGAGCTTCATCTACATGGATTTAATGTTTTAAAAATCTAATTCTTAATTTTCTCCTGTGAATGAATCAGGACTTTGCAGTATACCCTAAAATATATAGAGATTTTTTCCCCTAGAATAAACATATGCATATATGTGGTGTATATTGAAACATGACCCAGAAGTCAGTGACCTCTACTTGACAGTCTAATCTCCATGCAATGGCAACTGGGATAAGAGTGCTTGGCAGCTCCCATCTTGGTGATAAGACTAGTGAAAAGACAGACTGGGCTAAGATTGTCATTTCTCATCAACCCCAGAGCCCACATGCGGGGAGGTCACTGATTGGCACACAACAGTTGGATCAAACTCCTGTGACCTCCAGATAGAGTACTTTGCATTAAAGTCTTCACAAGCATTTAGCTTTTCAGAGAGCATTGGATTCTGCATATGCGCGCTGATGCATGTGTGTGTGTGCGTGCATGTGCGTGTGTGTGTGTGTGTGTTCTCCCTCACAAATACAGGTTTCTGCACTTACCTACCAGTTCACAATTGGTTAGAAACCATTTGTCTGCATTTATGTCTGGAAATTCCCATTTCAGAGTCAGATAACAGTCATTTGTGAATGTAAATAGTATTGGTTAGTCTTGATCACAAGTCATCAGATTTTGCATAGACTACCTTTTTAGCATATGACATACTGCACAAATAAATTTCGATTGTGTATGAAATTCTGTATGTGTAAGCATGGAATTCAAGAATGCCCACTCAACCTGTTTTAACCATCAGCTCACCACATAGTTGACTGAACTACTGAGATTTGTATGTTTGCAAAGATGGTCAAAATGTTCATTTCAGCAATATTATAATCTAGTTCATTCTAGAAATCTCTGTTTTCAGGCTTTCTACAAAGATCAGTTGAAGCATTTGTATTCCAAATGGGACATCTCTGTCTGATGGCCAACAAGTTAACATACTCCTAAACCAATGGAATGATATACAAATGGACATTTTTTGTCCATTGTGTACCACGGAAAGAGTGTCAGATTTGGAACTGATGAACATGAGTTTAAATCTCAGCCCCACCACTTACCTATTATATATGACCTTAGGCAAGTAACTTAATTCTCTAGATCTAAGTTTCCTCATCAATAAAATTAAGAAAGTGGATTAGATGACTTCCGCAGTCCCTTCTGGATTTTTATCTGTTACTTTATGATTAAATAGAGGGGGGATCTCAAGTTCTCTGAGAGGTGGGTAAAAGTTTTGGTTTGCTGAGCAGGCTTCATTGTGTGTCCAAAGGCTACAAGAAGTATCCTTTCATAGTACACTTGTCATGTTACCTTGTAGGGTTCACGATGATACATATACATAGTGCCAATAGTGTAGACTTATGGTAAGGATGAACAAAACCAGAAGCAGTTCCTTACCATATCTGTATAACTTCTTAAGGAAAAAAAAATCTAGAAAACTACAACTTGCACAATTATATGAGTTATGCTGTTGTTTGGTTCTTTTTTCACTCATGTCTGACTCTTTGTGACCTCTTTGGGGTTTGTTTCTTTGTTTTGGCAAAGATACTGGAGTAATTTGCAATTTCCTTCTCTAGCTAGTTTTACAGGTAAGGAAATGAAGCAAACAGGGTTAAGTGACTTGCCTAGGGTCACACAGCTAGTAAGTGTCTGGAACTGGATTTTGAGCTCAGGTCTTCCTGACATAAGGCACAGCACTCTATCCACTGTGCTACTAGCTGCCCATATACATTATAGAAAGATTTAAAATTACTACAAAAGGTGGGTCAGAGCCAAGATGGTGCCTGGAAAGCAGGGACTTGCCTAGGGCTCTCCCCCAAGACCCTCCAAACACTGATAAAAAATGACTCTGAACAAATTCTAGAACTGCAGAACCCATGAAATAGCAGAGGGAAACAGGGCTCCAGCCCAGGACAGCCTAGATGGTCTCTGGGTAAGGTCTATCATGCAGGGAGCAGGGAGTGGAGTGGAGGAGAGCCCAACAAGGGGTGCGCCCTGACCAACCAGACCAGGAGCCAGGAGGAATAGGCCCTAGCGCCCTGAATCAGTGAAATGTGTGGCAGTTACCAGACTTCTCAACCCACAAACACCAAAGACAACAGAGAAGGTTAGTGGGAAAAGCTGTGTGGACAGAGTGAAAGGAGTTTGTGGTTCTACCACTGACCCAGGGGCAGTGGAGGTGGTGCAGCTACAGAACTATAGCTGCAGTTGCTTCTGGCCGCAGGCCCACCTAGTGGGAGGAATTAATGGTGGATCAGAACAGGAGTGCAGAACCTGCTTAACAGCTGAGTCAGGTCCCGGTTCATAGTTCTTGGGGGAGGAGGAGCACTGGTGTGGCAGAGCTTGCTGTGAGAAATAACTCTGAAAACAACAGCACATCCCCTCAAACTTTGAACAAGGTATTCTCCACTCTACAAGCAGTCATACCCAGACGAAAAACTCAAGGGCCTAGTAGTTGGCTGGGAACATGGCCAGGCAGCGAAAACAGACTCAGATTCAGACTCAGACTTTGGAATTTTACTTTGGTAACAAAGAAGACCAAAACATACAGCCAGAAGAAGTCAACAAAGTCAAAGAGCCTACATCAAAAGCCTCCAAGAAAAACATGAACTGGTCTCAGGCCATGGAAGACCTCAACAAGGATTTGGAAAAGCAAGTTAGAGAAGCAGAGGAAAAATTGGGAAGAGAAATGAGAAGGATGCGAGAAAACCATGAAAAACAAGTTCATGACTTGCTAAAGGAGACCCAAAAAAAATACTGAAGAAAATAACACCTTAAAAATAGACTAACTCAAATGGCAAAAGAGCTCCAAAAAGCCAATGAGGAGAAGAATGCCTTGAAAGGCAGAATTAGCCAAATGGAAAAGGAGGTCCAAAAAACCACTGAAGAAAATACTACCTTAAAAATTACATTGGAGCAAGTGGAAGCTAGTGACCTGATGAGAAATCAAGATATTATAAAACACAACCAGGGGAATGAAAAATTGGAAGACAATGTCAAATATCTCATTGGAAAAACCACTGACCTGGAAAATAGATCCAGGAGAGATAATTTAAAAATCACTGGACTACCTGAAAGCCATGATCAAAAGAAGAGCCTAGATATCATCTTTCAAGAAATTATCAAGGAGAACTGCCCTGATATTCTAGAGTGAGGGGGTAAAATAGAAATTAAAAGAATCCACAGATCACCACTTCAAATATATCCCAAAAAGAAATCTCCTAGGAATATTGTCGCCAAATTCCAGAGCTCCCAGATCAAGGAGAAAATACTGCAAGCAGCCAGAAAGAAACAATTTGAGTACTGTGGAAACACAATCAGGATAATACAAGATCTAGCAGCTTCTACCTTAAGGGATCAAAGGGCTTGGAATATGATATTCTGGAGGTCAATGGAGCTAGGATTAAAACCAAGAATCACCTACCCAGCAAAACTGAGTATCATACTCCAAGGCAAAATATGGATTTTCAATAAAATACAGGACCTTCTACCTTTCTCAGTGAAAAGACCAGAGCTGAATAGAAAATTTGACTTTCAAACACAAGAATCAAGAGAAGCATGAAAAGGTGAACAAGAAAGAGAAATCACAAGGGACTTACTAAAGTTGAACTGTTTTGTTACATTCCTACATGGAAAGATGATGTGTATAATTCATGAGACCTCAGTATTAGGGTAGCTGAAGGGAATATACATATGCATATACATATATATATATATATATATATATATATATATATATATATATATATATAGACAGAGGGCACAAAGTGAGTTGAATATGACAGGATGACATCTAAAAACATAAAAACAAATTAAGGGATGGGAGAGGAATATATTGAGAGAGGGAGAAAGGAAGAGATAGAATGGGGTAAATTATCTCACATAAAAGTGGCAAGAAATAGCAGTTCTGTTGGGAGCGAAGGTGGGCAGGTGAGGGGGAATGAGTGAATTTTGCTCTCATAGGATATGATCTGAAGAGGAAATAACATACACACTCAATTGGGTATCTTACCCCATAGGAAAGAAGGAGGAAGGAAATAAAAAAGGGGGGACAATAGAAGAGAGGGCAGATAGGGGGAAGAGGTAATCAAAAGCAAACACTTTTGAAAAGGAACAGGGTCAGGCAAGAAAATTGGATAAAGGAGGACAGGATAGGAAGGAGCAAAATATAGTTACTCTTTCACAACTTGAGTATTGTGGAAGCATTTTGCATAATGATACACATGTGGCCTATGTTGAATTGCTTGCCTTCTTAGGGAGGGGGGGGGTGGGGAGGGAGAAGGGGAGAGAATTTGGAACTCAAAGTTTTAAAAGAAGATGTTCCAAAAAAAGTTTTTGCATGCAACTGGGAAATAAGATATACAGGCAATGGGGCATAAACATCTATCTTGCCCTACAAGAAAGTAAGGTAAAAGGTGATGGGGGGAAGTGGGTTGACAGAAGGGAGGGCTGACTGGGGAATGGGGCAATCAGAATATATGCCATCTTGGAGTTGGGGGGAGGGTAGAAATGGGGAGAAAATTTGTAATTCAAACTCTTGTGAAAATTAGTGCTGAAAACTAAAAATTTTAAATAAATAATGATTTAAACTCAAAAAAAAAACAAACAAAAAAAGAAATAAAATTTTAAAAAAACAGAAAAAAATTTTTAAAATTACTACAAAAATTGCTTTGAGTTTTTCTTTCCAAGGATTTGAATAACATACCATTTAATTGTGGGATGGATACAGGACTTAAATCATAGCTCATGACAAGTGAATATGAATTTGACTTTCAAGATGCCAGTTGTTTTACTGTACAGTAGTAGTAGTCTTAATGTATTTAGCAGTCTGTCTCCTTACTACTGAATTGAAAGGAAAAAAAAATCATAAGTACGATGCTTATTAGAATTAGAGCCAAAAAAGATCCATTCTAGTACCAGATCCATTTTCCAGGCAGGTTAAGTGTAACCTGGGTTTCAGAGGTGAGATGTTTTGTTCACTGCTGCTTTGGCGTGATGTCACATTGGTGGAAAGGATGATGAGGTTAATGATGATGACTATCTGCATCCTTGCTCTTTGTGCTTTGGATAGGAGATGTGGTCTTCATCTTAACTATGAAAGGGAAAAATTCACATGGTTCCAGAATCTCTCCTGTGAGAGAACAGCGGAGAGAGAAAAGACTGGAAAGTGACAGAAATGTAGAAGAGTGCGTGCCTCAACATGTACTTGATTTCCCACTTGCCTCCTTAAAGACTTGGGAATTTCCCTTTGGATGTGTTTGGAGTCTCTCTTACACAAGCTTTCTCACTCACATTGGAAAAGCTCAATCATTCTGTATTTCCTGACATATTCTAATGTGTAGAACTTCTCTGAATTATGTTCACTATCTACTTGGCCAGATGGTTTAACTTTCAATCCATTATTTGTGTATGATTTTTTTCTGTAACTATCATTTGGTGGGAAGGATTCAGGCCTATAAGTATACGCTTAGGGTGCTGTCCTCTTTTAATGAACAGCATCCGAGGAAGTCAGTGGCTCTGTTGTTTTGGAAGAAAGGAAAAAATTGTGTTCCTAGACAAGCAATATTTAGGGGGCAGGTAGGTATCATTTTAGCATGGACACTTCCTCCTCAGAAAAGAGCAGAGCAGATAATCTTGTTAGCCTTTCTGCTGCTCCCCTTCAGGAAGGAATCAGTCTCCCTTGGAGAGGGATAAGCAAGACTTTAAAGATATCTACAAATGCCTCCCTATGAGCCACATTTAGACAATCCATGTGGATATTCACATCTTACATGGCTGACACACCTTACCTAAGATTATATTCTATAATACCTCAATATTTGAAGCACCCAAGATTTTGTTAGTATGAGTTCTCTCTACCTGTAGAGAATCACTATTCCTCTATGACTTGGTAAACAGTTTTCAAGGGTTTCAGCAGCCAATACATATAATAGAGCCATATACAAAACACATGCAAAGCAGATACAAGATAATTTTTTTGGTTGTGGCACTAGAAACGGCAGGATGTGGGGAAAAGGAAACCAAGAAAGGCCTCATGAAGAAGGTAGTACTTGACCCCAGTACTGAAAGGAAACCAAGTATCCTAAATACTGGGGAACTTAGTTAATCTGACTAGTTATATTCCTTTTATTGTGGTTCCTTAACATCAAGATGCCTACATACAGCTTCTTTCTAGTCCTGAACCACCACCTCACTTCATTCTTTTTCTCATTCTCCCTTTGCTTCCCCTTTTCTGTTTCTCTTATATACATACAGAACTACATAATCATATGCACATATCATTATTTCCATAAAGATACTATCTACTCCTTTATATACACTTAATAGCGACAATCATAAGACCTGGTCTCCAGTGCTAGAGAATAATTAGTCACTAACTATATACAAATTAGTTAAGCAGCATTATTTTTTCTTCACCCAAAACATATAGCATTGGCCCTTTGTATAACAATGGTCTTTTATGACCTAAAAGAGGATGTTATAGTTTAGACATAAAAAAGGTAGACACAAAGATACATGCAATACTCTAAGTTCCTTCTTTAAAAAAAGCATTAAATAAAATTTCTCTATCACACAAATTAACATTTCTTTTTTTTTGGAGGGGGGATGGCAACGCAATTGGGGTTAAGTGACTTGCCCAAGGTCACACAGTTAGTACATGTCAGGTATCTGAGGCTGATCCTCCTGACACAAGGGCCAGTGCTTTATGCACTGTCCCACCTAGCTGCCCCCCAAATTGAGATTTCTAAACTCATTCAAGTCAGAACTTTCCCTATGCTTCCAATTTTTTACTTTCTAGCACCAAATCACTTAAGACATAATGCTGCATGTTTCTATTCAATTTTTGTATAGGATATCAATATTTACTTATGACCCATGTAAATATTATGATACTAGGCTGTCTAATATTATATCTATGCAATTGTGTTCTTTCTACTTTAGACACAATTAATAATCTACCTATTATTTCAATACTTCAATAATCCATGAACAATATGTGGGCATTCCCTCAACAGCTACAGTGAACAACCTCTAAATATCTTTTCAGTGTATGCAAATATTATTCACATTATCCCATAAAATTTTCTGCAGAGGATCTACTCAACACTAATATTATACTTTGACGCTATTCTAGTCCCATAAACTTACCTCTACTCTTTCCATTTGCTTAGCTTATTCCAAGTTCCATGAATTTCCAAACAATGAAATGGTCTTATTATTAAATGTGTATATGTAAAATGGCATACCATCTAAATTCATAAAATAATATTAATTGATCTTCAAAGAAATAGTAACTCAATAATTATAGGAAGATTTACTTTCTCAGAACTAAACAATATTAATGGAGAAATAAACAGATGAACATGGCAAGCATTTAATAAATGTTTTTTCGTTCAACTGAACAAACTTCTGGCAAAGTTGGGCTGAAGGTATTTTTTTATCTGTTTTGATCTTATTACATATTTCTCATTTGTTCTACCTTTCTTCCATTTCTCTTGAGAGTAGATTTTCTAGGGTATCATATTCAAATCTTCCCTTCCATTTTTATGATATTATCTTTAGGGATGTAATCCCATTCTGTAGTTTTCTGCTATGCTTCATTCCTAGAAATATCAATCAGAAAAGGAAGCTGGATAGGAAAAACAAGGTACATATTTTTCAGCATCACAGAGTACCTTTACAAGCCTAGTTCATTTTCTAGGGCATAAAGAAATTATAAATAAAGTTTAAAATAGTAAATACTAAACATATTCTTTACAGACTATAACACGACAAAATAATCATTAATCCCGAGAATATAATCCAAAGAAACAATATAAATAAAAAACTAATGACTTCTTGAATTATGAATAGTTCAGAGAAAAATAGTCATAGAAACAAATACTTATAAAAAAATGTTTATCAGTATTTTGGTTTTTTTTAAAGAATTAAACTTCATTCATTTTAACATTCATGTTTTGAAATGTTGCTTTCCCAATTCTCTCCCTCCAGCCTCTTTCCCACTCATCAAGAAGACAAGCAATAGGATATAATTTATACATGTGAAATCATGCAAAAAATATTTCTGTGTTAGCCATGAAGTAAAAAAAAGGCAGGAAAAATAAAGTGAGTGGAAAAAAAGTATGTTTCAATCTTCACTCAGAGTCCATCTTTTCTTTCTCTGAAAACAGGATATGTCATCATTGGTTTTTGGTGTTGTCTTAGGTCACTGTTGATCACAGTAGCTAAGTCTTTCTCAGTTGATCATCCTTACCATATTGCTGTTACTATGTAAGATGTTCTCCTGGTTCTGTTCACCCTACTTTGCATCAGTTCATGTAAGCTTTCCAGATCTTTCTGAAACCATTCCTTTTGTCATCTCCTATAGGCCAATAGTATTCCATCATAATCATATACCACAACTTGTTCAGCAATTCCTCATTTGATGGACATCCACCTCAATTTCCAATTCTTTGCCACACAAAAGAGCTGTTTTAAATATTTTATACATATAGGTCTTTTTTTCCTTTGATCTCTTTGGGATGCAGACTTAGTAATGGCATTACTGGGTCAAAGAGTAAGTACAGTTCATAGCCCTTTGAGCATAGTTCCAAATTACTCTCCAGAATGGTTGGAACAGTTCACAACACCACCAACAGTGCATTAGTGTCTCAATTTTCTTATATCCCCTCCAACATTTGCATTTTCTTTTTCTGTCATGTTAACCAATATGATAGATGTGAGGTGGTACCTGTATTTCTCTAATCAGTAGTGATTTAGAACATTCTTCATGTGACTATTGATAGCTTTGGTTTCTCCTTCTGAAAACTGCCTGTTAATATCATTTGACCACTTTTCAACTGGGAAATGGCTCTTATTTTTATAAATTTGGCTCAGTTCCCTACAGATTTGAGAAATGAGGTCTGTATCAGTATCAGTAAATTTTCCCTCCATTTTCCATCTAATTTCAACTGCATTAGCTTTGTTTGTGCAAAAACTTCTAATTCAAGAAATCAAAATCATCCATTTTACTTCTTGTTATCCTCTCTATCTCTTGTTTGTCATAAACTCTTCCCTTATCCATAGATCTGACAGGTAAATTTGTCCATACTTCCCTAATTTGCTAGTGATATCACACTTTGTATCTAAATCATGTATCTATTGTGACCTTATCTCAGACTATGGTATGAGATATTGGTCTAAACCTAATTTCTGCCCAATAGTTTTCCAGTTTTCCCAGAAATGTTTTGTCAGATAGGTTTGGAGTTATCAAATACTAGATTACTATGGTCATTTACTACTGTATATTGTTTACCTAATCTATTCCACTACTCTGTTACTCTATTGCTTAGCCAGTATCATATTATTTTGATGATTTGTAATGCAGTTTGAAATATGATCCTGCTAGGCCACCTTCCTTCACATTTTTATGGGAAACAGTAAAATTTCCAGAAATTTCATATATGTGTGTGTGTGTGTGTGTGTGTGTGTGTGTATGTGTATGTATATATGTATATGCACATATATGTATATGTATATATGTACATATATACACATACTTATATGTGTGTATATTTACGCACACATACATACACATATATACATACACATGCACACATGTGTGTATGTATATGTATATATTGTGTATGCATGTATATATACACATAGTACATATAATGTATGTATATATAAACACACATATATGCACATACATAGCTATGTTTATTGATATATAGATATCTATTATCAATATGGATACTGACGCCTATATATAGTATTACTTACTGTGTTCCCACACTGAGCTGAGTGCTAGGGATATAAATATAAGCAAAAAGGACTTTACCCTTGAAGATCTTATATTTTAGTGGAGGTAAGACAAAACATCAAGTTAGGTCAAAAAGCTGATGGGGTTGCAGAAAGGCTACTGGCAAGGAAATAAATTCCAGATAGTGAAGAGTAGATCTGTGAGTGAATAAGTATATCCTAGCCACATCATGAAATGGTTTCCTGGGCATAGACTCACCAATCAGAAGAGAGAGCCTCAGAACAAAGCATCTCCAGGATAAGAAGGATGTTGGCAGAAAGGCAGAGAAGTCTAGACAGTGAGGCATGGAACTGGAAATGTATTGAGTATGTCCTAGGCACCTTATGCAATGGTAGGCCAGTGGAAGGGCTCATCTATTATGTTTATCTTTAATTATATTATTCATATAAAAGAAGTGAGTTCCATTTAAAAAATAATATTACAGATGATCAAAACTAAAATATCCTTTAGAGGTCACCCTGCTTCTTGTGCTTATGAGAAAACTAAGAACCAAAGAGGCAACATGACTTTACTATAGTCTTAGTTCTAACTATGTATTTTTAATTTTATATATGCCAATATTGATTTGATGCACTTCCTCCAGTACATGTCAACTCATTAAGCATCAAAGTTCTCACCAGTGGAGCCTCAACAATTGAATTACAAGTGGCATGAAAATCATGTTCTACTAAACATCCTTTGTCCCTCTCCTTTTTTCTCCCACTCCACTGCCACAGCTACAAAAGTGAAAGAGAGCTACACAGACTGAGGTCCATTTTGTATCATTTATTCCATAGGCCTCCATGGCCAAAGAATTCAACAACTAGTAGCCACCTTAGTGGTGTTTTGTGACCACAAAATGTGAAGTATTTTTAATTTGGAAGAACTTTTCCAAGATGGTACACTGCTGGCAAAGCCTTTCAAGGATTCAAGGTCACCTCCTTGACACAGAGAGGAGTTGGAACAAGGCATTTGTGCAACTTAGCTACACTTGGTCAGCAGATTTACAATGCAATCTTTCCTTCCCATTTAAATGTATGCTATTTGAGTTATAATGCTTTCTTAGACGGGTTGCATTGTTCTAACATTTCTTTTGAATTCTTTTATTATTTTGTCATGTATGCGTATGTTGAAGTTTTTCATATCTATCATTTACCAAGATCCCTTAAATTTTTAACTTCGCAACTCCTGTTACTTTTTTTTTTTTGCTTTTTCCTCAGTTTTCTTGAATCTTCATTACCTTTTGAACACAAGTGGTTAGTCCTGTTTTTTAGTTTACAATCTTATAAAATTGGGCATACTTTGCAAATCATCTCCAAATGTTTTCAAGCTAATGGGACATATTGACATACCTTTTTGATTTCTTACCATTTCTGCTTATTTTTTAAGACTACCTTTTTTAAGCGACTTAAATTGGCATACTACATAATATGGCATGAATGCCGAGCACAAACTGGCAGTTTGAATAAACTTAAGCAGATTTACATATTCATTTTTTCTGGCCTATTCTTGCTCTTCACATTCCCTCCAGAAATGATATATTTATGGATGACCTTATTGTCGTTGCATTCACCAACTTTGTGACTTCTCAAATCGTAATTATCTTCCATGGCCACCATCCTCTTATATTTGTTGCTTAGTCTCACAGTCTTTTCACCTTTTACTCATATTCCTCTCTTAGAAGGTAAGCTCCTTGATGGCAGGGCTTGGCTCAGTTTTGTATCGGGATCCTCATTGCTAAGCAAAGGGCTTGATAACTAGTAAGCAATTAATAATGTTATTCATTCATTCTTCAAATACTCTTTATTACCTACCAAAAGCCAACCAACACTGTAGAATTCATTGTATCCCATCTACTATTTCTTTATTCTTTTTAATTCTTTTTCTATCTTCTTTTCAATATCTGGTATGTGATGAAGCTACAGGATGAGACATGGTCAATGTATGGATTCATTTTTATTGACAAAATTTTTTTTTGTTGTAAGAGAAGAATTCTATTTGAAAGTGTGTGTTAATGGATATTGATAGATGTACAAAAAGAGAACATCGATAAAATATTTTTTTAATTCACAGAAGAAAACAAAAAGAAGAAATACAAAATAGGACAAAACGGTAATTTTATTATAACCTCTTCAAATATTACATATCATTTTTTGTATTCTTATATCATGTCATTATATTATATTATATCATATTATAGAAGAAATCTTTTAAAAAACTGTAACAACAGAAATGTAAGATTTCTATTGAATCTTCTTTATTGTTTTTCTTGGCATATTGAAAAGTTTGTGCTTGCTGATTATTATTAGGTTTACAAAAAAGAAAAAAAAGTCTTGTATTACCTTATTATAGTCTTTTAATTTTGAAAAGATCTCATAATAATAATTCTTATTAACCCAATTTCCTGAGTCCTAGATCAGAGGCCACAGTTGCAAATCCACACAAGTAACCATTTATGGATCTATGAAGGGGTGAGAAAATTTGGCTTACCTTCTGCAATAACAGCAGATGGAAGTTCCCCACCTCCACCTCCAGGAGACACATTTCTGTACCCTACAGATCAGGAAGCAGAGAATCAAGAAGAATATAATGTGTTGGTATAATAATTTCCTTTCAAATAGATTAAAATCCATTCACAGAATTTTCACAGAATTCTTTTTCTGAAGCAGTATACAAAAGCACACGCATTTTCACTACCTCTCTGTGAGGGAGCAGCCACTAACAGTCAACCTTTTCCTTTCTCCCAGTATTCCCAACAGTGTTACATAGAGGTGGGGAAGAGTGAGACACCTACTTTCCCCGAGATTTCCCAAAATGGAGTGAAAGAACCAAAAAAGTAACCCAATCTTCCTTCTTTAAGGTTTCTCTCCCTGCTCCTCCAGCTACTTTGTCTATACTGAAACTCAGCAGTAATAAAACCTTTAAAAAGCACTCACCATGAGAGTCCCCATTTCTACATGAAGAAAAAAAAAGCCTAGTATTGCTTGTCATTCTTTTGGTGGCTTTTCAGATATAAGACTATCTTTCCCCTTATTGTAGGAGGATATATTTTATTCTATTCCTTCCCCCGATCATCCAGATCATTGTCAATGTACATATTTATCGAAAAGTGTTTTTTTCTTTCTTTCTCATCAACTCACAAGAGGGTCTTTGGCTTAGAGCAACTATAGTTTTAACATATTTATTCTTCAGGCTTACCTCCAAAGAATTTCCCAACCAGTCAAGTTGGTGAATATCCATGTACAGTCATGTATTATGTATCATCACTTGTCCACCTCTTCATCTCTATCATTTGCTCTTTTATTCAGTGTATCCATGCATTGACACAGGCACATTGATGTTCCACTTGTGAGAATTATCCCGTCATGTTCAGTTATTTCCACCTAATTGCTACTGCCATTGTTTAGTCAGTTAACCTCCAGTTATGGCACAATTCCGAAGAACACTAGGGAAGCACAACAATTTGATTAGTTCTGAGAGTTGATTGAGATATCCTGGCTAATTGGAGACCGCCCACATTATTGGCTTCTAGCTTGATGTTGAGCAAACCAAATGCCTTCAAACTCCAACAATTAGCCTGGAATCTAAAATGCTCATTTTTTGAATTTTCTAAGTAACTGTCTCTTTTTATGCCAAGAGCAGTGCTAGGTACTATCCAATCAATTGTTATAGGTATTTGTGGGCCCTAGATCTTTTCTTTGGATTAGCAGTTTAATTTGAGATATATCATTTGTATGTCAGAGAATCATAGAATTTCAAAGTTTGAAAGAACCTCAGAAGCCATTTCATCCAAACTACATCTGTATAAGAATCTCCAGTACAATTCATGGGACCATAGAATTATAGATTTAGAGCCAGAAGACACCTTAGAGGTCATCTGGTCTAGTCCTTTCATTTCGTGGATGAAGAAAGTGATGTGGAAAGACATTAGGCAATTTCTCCAAGGTCATTCAGGTTGTAAGAAGAAGAATAAGGATTGGAGAACTTTGGTCTTGTCATTTGACATCTAGAATTCTTTCTGTTATATAATGCTTCACCTCTTAGTTGATAATAATAATCTTCTATGTTCCTTTCCTTTTATAATCTGATTGTTGTCCTTCCAATTTCATCTTTAAATGTCCTTAAAATAATGTAGTTTGCTAAGGTCTCTTGCTAAGCTTTCTATAAGTTTTTTTAAAGATTTTTTTCTTATTGCTTTATGTGAAAATGCTGCTCATAGTCAACATCATTCTTACCCATAAGGTTTATACAAATGAATTTGTATTGCAAACTGAGATTTCCCTTGGCTGTCATGTATTTTTCCCCCTTGGGAAAGAGGTGGTTTCTGGATTCTTTCATCATCCTTTTTATGGTGACTGATTTATGGTGAAACTTTTTTAGGAAGTAGTGATAGTCTACATCCATATCTGTTCTTGTATCCATTTTGCATTTTTAAATACAAACAACTCATTTAAATAGATCAGTCTTAGGTTGACTAATTTGCGCAAAAAGTATTTTCATTTTTATTTCTTCTAGTTTGTTATTAATTTCTATTTTTTGCTCACTTAGTTCTCTGGACATGAATTTATGATTTAAAAAGACTCCCTCATTGGATCTATTTATCTTTTGTTTGTTAGGATATATTTATTTTTATTTTGGGGGTCATATTCAGTATTCCCCATGTCTAATGCTTCACAACTCTTTTCATGAGGAATGTTTGCCAGATATATAGATATGACTTTCTTAAAGTAGAAAATATTTTGGCCTCTCATTTATTACTCTTTTATTGTTTTACAACACTTTTGCTATTCTCCAGTTCCCCTACCCTTCTCTCTAAGACCAACAGTGGCAGGGTGTGTGCCAGAGTTGCTGGCCTTGAGTTTCTAGAGTGACTTTCCTCTTTAAGAGTTCTTTATACCAATGAAATGACAAGTCTGGTACCAATACACTTTGTCCAACTCAGTGATCACCATTGCATTATACTCTCTGATTATTAAAGAATATGTGTATTTAATTTGGAGAGTGCTATTGAGATCTTCATAAAATGTAACAGAATTGTAGAATTTTTTCAATTAGAAGTAACCTTAATTATCTATTTAACTTAATACCTTTGTAATAAGAATCTCCACTGTAATGTATTCCAAAAGTAGAAATTTTCTACCTCCTTACTGTTAATTAAATAAAGAATCATTTCAGTGCCTACTATGTGCCAGGCACAATGCTAGACACTGTAAATATAAAAACAGCAATATAACATCCTCTGTCCTGTGGATTTTTCATTCAACTAGCTTTTGCTTTCTGAAAACCAATATAACATTCAAACAAAAAACACAATTTATTTTCTGGCTAGATTAGAGGAGTACCAAACCAGAATGAATTTCAGATATCAAAAAGTAACATTCAGGTTTATCATGTCATCATCTTCACATGGTAGATTTAGAGCTGGAAGGGACCTTTATAATCATCTAGTCCAACAGATAAGGAAACTGAGACCCAGAGAGGCTAACTTACTTGCCAAATAAGTAGTATGTTTCAGAGCCAGGAAGTAAACCTAGGTCTGCTGACTCCAGAAGCCAAAAGGCTTTCTGCTATTTTTTTAGGAAATAATTTGGCTGGTTTTGATGCTTTCTTGTCTTTGTAAGTTGGTTTTTAGAAGACTTGAGAATTAAGCAGGCAACTTATATTTGTACCTAGGTTTATTGTGATTTGCTTCATAATTTATTCATATAAAACCCATATCTATCTGATAGGAAACATGTTTTGAGAAAGACTAAGTGGATGCATGGTTTGGGGCAGCCATTTCTCAATGCAGGATAAGATTCTGCTATATCTAAAAAAAGTATTTTTTATTTTTTCTTAGTTCGGTTAATCTCTACTCTAAACATGTGATCCTCAATGGTCAAAAAGACATTATTTTAAAGTAGTAACCCCCCAAACAAAGAATTTAAGAATTGTTTCATCCCTCCCCTTCAACTCCATTTCATCTTTCACTTCATCTTCAGCACCATATCACTTTCAACTTGGGTAGCAAAGAATGCAAGGAAGTGAGATTATAGAGTGCCTTTGCAAATGCATTCCTAGGAGTCAGACATTAACCTTTAATTAAGATATTCTTCTTAAACTCTTTATTGCATACTTTAGAGGTAGAATATATTTTCCCATTGCCTTTAAATGTATATAAAAGAAGCATTGTGATTTAGCATTTATAGAACTGTATTGAGGGAGGAGAGAATTCCTTAAACTAAATATCCTTCACATTTCCCAGCCCCACAAAGAAGATAATAGAAGTCATCATGAAGTCTTCAAGTCAATAAACATTTATTAACTGCTTCACATTGCCAAGCACTGTACTGAGCACTGAGGAATATAAGGAAAGTCAAAGACAACCCTTGCCCTCAAGGAGCTCACAATCTAATGGGGAGAGATAACATGCAAAAACTGACATACAACATTTTATGTGTGTCTGTACACATATGTAGATATATTCATGCATACATATGTGTATTGTGTACATACATATATGTATATATGTGTGAGTATATATGTATGCATACGTATATGAGAAAATTGGTTCTTCGAAGGAAAGCACAAACATTAAGGATATGAACTAATGAGATATTATCAAATGAGATATTTGTAAAGCACTTAGCACAATGCCTGGCACAGAGTAGGTGCTTACTAAATGCTCATTTCTTTCCTACTTGTCCCTAAAGAAGACATGGAAAGACTTCTTGCAGAAAATGAAATCTTAGCTGAGACTTGAGAGAAGCCAGAAGGCAGTCATGAGAAGGGACAGCAGTTCTGGTATAGGGGACAACTAGTGCAAATGCAGTCAGAAAAAGGAGCATCTTTTGCAAGAAACAGAGAGGAAGCCAGCGTCACTGATTGCAGAGTATGTGCCAAAGAGTAAAGTGTAAGAAGATGGAAATGTAAGAAGGAACCAAGTTATGAGGGTCCTTAAAACCCAAACAGGGTTTTATATTTGATCCTGAAGATATTAGGAAATGATTAGAGTAACTGAATTCCAGATGGTGACATGGTTTGACCTGAACTTTAGGAAGACCACTTTGGAGGAAGGTTACCCCTGAGTAGAATTTTGACAATGGACTGGAAGAGGGTCACACAAGTAGGACTTTGACAGCTGAGTGGAGTAGGGTTAGACTGGAGGTGCGGAGGCCAAGGAGAAGGCCAAAAGAAAAAGACATGAACTTGTGGCATTTTTTTCTCTGCTTTTACATCTTCATCATTTTTTTTCTGGCTATCTTGTAGTGACCTAATTAAAGATCATCTACCACCTTCAATTATGGAGGATTAGTTTCCCTCTAAGCTCCCATATTTCCTTAACTAATAATGTAACTATTGAGTTGCCCACAATACTTATGAAACTATCCTTTATAATCTTGTGTGAGTTGTATAAACAGTGATGTTACCCCAACTTTAATGAATTAATTAAGTTTCTATAAATTTAGAGTTAGAAGATAGTTCTGAATGTCAGCTCAACCAATTACTCTTCTTGTAACCTCACTTAGGCAACATTTTACCTATCTAGGCTCATTTTCATAAAATGAGAGGGCTGGAAAAGATAAATTTCAAGAACTTTTCTAGTTCAAAATTATATGATTCTCCTGAACTCCCTGAAATACTCCATACAAATATCTAATAATGTCATTTATATCACAATGAAGATTGGAGTTAGTGTGGGAGTCTCTCTAGACAAGAAAGAGCCACACAAATTTTGTCATAAATGTCTATTTCATGTTAAAGCAACATGGAAAATCATATTTTTCCTTGTGTTCATGGCCATTATTTGACTGTATAATAACTCCAGGTTGACTTTTGGAGACAGTTTAAATTTGAAAGGTATTTGTTTCTTATCCTAACAGGTATCCAGCCACTATCCCAAAGAAGGAGACCAATGACTCCAGTGGCTTTTCAGGTTGTCTTAATCTTGGATAAAAGGAACCAGGGTACCCTTTACAGAGTAAGGGGGTTTCTAACTATCAACAGAGGTTTCAATCATTTGCATTACATCTGTTTCCAAAGATTTTATCTAGATTCATTCATTCATTTTTTAATTTTATTTATTTTATTTTTTATTTTATTTTATTTTTATTTTATTTTTAATTTAAATTTATTTATTTAACATATTTGGTTTTCAGCATTGATTTTCACAACAGTTTGAATTACAAATTTTCTCCCCATTTCTCCCCTCCCCCCCACTCCAAGATGGCATATATTCTGGTTGCCCTGTTCCCCAGTCAGCCCTCTCCTCTATCACCCCTATCACCCCTTTCACCCCTATCATCCCCTTTTCCCTTCCTTTCTTGTAGGGCAAGATAAATTTCTACGCCCCATTGCCTGTGTATCTTATTTTTTAGTTGCATGCCAAAAACTTTTTTTTTGAACATCTGATTTTAAAACTTTGAGTTCCAAATTCTCTCCCCTCTTCCCTTCCCACCCACCCTCCCTTAGAAGTTGAGCAATAGATTCATTCATTCATTTAATGCTATCCCCCCCATCTTCTGCAGTAGATTGCCAACCACAATTATCTGATAATTTTCTGTGTTTGAAGCTCTACTTGTTCCTTTCTTGTTTATAAAAATAAATGAATGTCTTCCATTACCACAGGCTATTGTCCTATATCTCATCCTCCCTTTCCTTGATGAATTAGAAAAAAAGATTTCTATGTTCATTGTCTCCACTTCCTTTCCTCTCACTCATTTTTCATTCTCAACTATAACTGCTCCCTCCAAAAATACCAGTAATCTTTAATTACCAAATCTGATGGCCCTTTCTCAATGTTCAACCTTCTTGAACTCTCAGGAACATTTTGACAATGTTGAACACCCACTCCTATTGGATTTTTTTTTAATGACACTGTTCTCCCTTAGTTCTTTGCCTATATGTCTTTCCTTCTTTCTCAGGTTCTTTTGCTAAGTAATCATCCATAGTATCCCACTTAATTGCATTTACTCCCAGCCTCTGTCATGGATGTCTTCTCTTGTCTCTCTATTGTCTTTAGCTTGGTTATCTTATCAATTCTGATGAGTTTAATTATCATTTATATGAAGATGACTCCCAGATCTATACATCTAGCCAAACCATTTCTCTTGAGCTACAGTTGTTATTGTCACCTGACTATTGAACATTTCAACCTGTGTCCAATTATGTCAATTTCAACATGTCCAAAACAGAATTCAATCTTTTTTCTACAATTCTCATCAGTACTGTGCTAATGCTATTCAGACAACTCTTTCCACATCTCTGGTTTGTAACCTTGGCATTATCTTCCTCTCTCCACACATTCAATCACTTGCCAAATTTTGTTTACCTTGCCATTCTAAAATGTCTTGTACCTCATCCTTTCTTTCTACTTATACTTTACATAGGCTCATGCCCTAATTTAGGCTTCACCATCTTTTGTCTGTGCTATTCACTCATTAATAGTCATTCAATATTTATTTATGTGGTGTCTACTTGGTGAAAGTGATAAAGGCAAGTGCAGTAAGAGATATGAAGACAAATAGACCATAGTATCTGCCTTCAGTGAATGTAATCTAGAAAACAAAATTGGGAAAATGCCAGAAAATTATGATAGGAGGCAGAATGTAAGAGAAACAAAGTGACCTATTCAGAGGAAGAGGAGATTATTACTGATAAAGGAGAATATTGAAGATCTGAAACCGACATCGGAACTGGATCTCAAAGAATGGACAGAATTTCTATAGAAGACACAGGAGGACATAGTACAAGTATATTTGGTAGAAACAATAATACAAACAGTGGTGAAAAGGTTAGAAATATGAGGGTGTATGGGGGGCGGAGCCAAGATGGCGGCTGGTAAGTGGGGAATAGTGTGAGCTCCGTAGGGAGACCCTCCAAAAACTTATAAAAAATGGCTCTGAACCAATTCTAGAATGGCAGAACCCACAAAACAGCAGAGGGAAGCAGGGCTCCAGCCCGGGACAGCCTGGATGGTCTCTGGGTGAGGTCTATCCCACACGGAGCTGGGAGCTGGGAGCTGGGAATGGAGTGGAGCAGAGCCCAGCCTGAGCAGCGTGGACCATCCAGACCAGAAGCCGGGCGGAGGGGGCCCTAGCGCCCTGATTCAGTGAGCTGCAGCAGTTACGAGACTTCTCAACCCACAAACACCAAAGACTGTGGAGAAGGTTAGTGGGAAAAGCTGCGGGAGTGGAAGGAGTTCTTGGTTCGGCTTCCAGCCCCGGGGGCAGCGGAGGTGGGCAGCTACAGCTGTTGTTACTTCCGGCTCCAGGCCCACCTGGTGGGAGGAATTAAGTGGCAGATCAGAGCAGCAGTGCACAGCCTGCTGAAGATCTAAGCCAAGTTTGGGTTGGGGGTTCTTGGGGAAGGAGCAGTGCTGGTGTGGCAGAGCTGGCACCTCCCCCCCAAACGTGGAACATAGAACTCTGTAATCTACAAGCAGTCATACCCCACTGAAAAACTCAAGGGTCAAGTTAGTTGGCTGGGAATATGGCCAGGCAGCGAAAACGCGCCCAGATTCAGTCTCAGACTCTGCATTCTTTCTTTGCTGACAAAGAAGACTAAAACATACAGACAGAAGAAATTAATAAAGTCAAAGAGCCTACAACAGAAACCTCCAAGAAAAGCAGGAACTGGTCCCAGGCCATGGAAGAGCTAAAAAAGGAGTTGGAAAAGCAAGTTAGAGAAGTAGAGGAAAAATTGGGAAGAGAAATGAGAAGGATGAGAGAAAACCATGAAAAACAAATCAATGACTTGCTAAAGGAGACCCAAAAAAATACTGAAAAATACACTGAAGAAAACAACACCTTAAAAACAGACTAACTCAAATGGCAAAAGAGCTCCAAAAAGCCAATGAGGAGAAGAATGCCTTGAAAGGCAGAATTAGCCAAATGGAAAAGGAGGTCCAAAAGACAACTGAAGAAAATACTACTTTAAAAATTAGATTGGAGCAAGTGGAAGCTAGTGACTTTATGTATCAGGAGGGCAGAGTTTATAATCTCAAAGAGGATCATAAACATGTCTGAAAGGTTCGGAATCGCCGGATAGAAGAAACTCTCAAAGTAGAAGGCAGAAGAATCAAAACATTTATTTAGGCTCCACAGTAACCAACCCATGAACCAGAAGCCCCATTTTGATATGTTGATCATAATCTTCCAGGCCCAATAAGTACGCCTTGAAAGAGTAACCAGGAGGCTACAGAGAAACATGATTGCGTAAAGCAAAATCATGTTTCCCCCTTTTATGGTAATAAGATTACCCACTGGACTGAAGTCTTTGTTCAGCTTCCTCCCGTAGGTCAGCTCTGCTACTGGCAGCTCCTGCCTCAGCTGTGTCTGTGTCTGTAACTGAAGCTGCAACTGTAACTGACGATGTAACTGTCGTAACTGCCTCTGTAACGGTCGTTGTAACTGTCGCTGGCTCCAACCGAAAAGGAAAGAGAGAGAGGATCTTCAAGCTGTCCTCTCCCCTCTTATAGAGTTTTTGACATCATCAAGCACCGCCTGAACGACCAGGGCCGATTGGTTCTTGACTTGGCCCCTCCCCCTAGCATAGCCGTTAACACCTCCCCTCAGCCAGCCCCATGACTCATCACACAGGAAGTTGTCTGGTCCTGCCCCGGAAGAGCAAGCCCCAGCATCCAGGGAAGCTCAACGAAGCGAGCTGAGTCATTCAAAGAAAACAAAGGCCATTCTGGCTACACTCCACCCCTTGTTATAGGATACATAATCTAATCAGCCATGTATCCTAGAACATACATTGTGATCCAATTACAAAGGAAACTAAAACATATCATTCATTATAAAGCAAAACATATCATTTGGTGACATTCCTAAATATTGGTTTACGATTCAAATGTGATCCACCCCTAGGTCCCAGCAAGATAATCTTTTCAATCAATCATCCCCAAAATAATTATTAATAATTCAAATGTCCACCCCTAAATCCTTGTATCCATTACATAGGATCAATAATATCATAACAATAAAACAACACAGCAAGGATAACACAAAATAAGTAAACAGAACACTATCATCATTTCCACCCCCCTTGAACGATTGGGGCTCAAAATCTTGGGGTGAGGGGTGAAGGTCTCATTTCCATAGCTTCTTCATGCTGAAATTGGATGTAGAGATGGCCCTGCCCCCAAAAAGTCCCATTCCAGAGGTCATTTCTTTAACGAGCTGGCAGGAATTCCAAGAATGCTACATGCTTAGGCAGTCACCGGAAAGTGCAGGGTGCTTAAGCCTGAAGGAAACAAAACTAGCAACAAGGTTAGCCAAAACAAAGGACAAAAAGAATAGTCTGTGAATCTATTATTATAACCTATTCACGGTAAAATATATGGTTCAGGGGTACGATTTGGTAATTATTTTCCCCTGAATAGACAACTGTTACAGTGTTGTCCTTCCCATGGGCTATAACTTCTGCAGCCTTTGGAATATCATCTGGCTTCCGTTTTACCCATACCTTAGCTCCTGACTTTATTCTATCAATGGAGCAAGACCCTTTTGCCCCTCTAGTTATTTTGGGAGGAGGGTCAGTTTTCACAAAGGGTATTTTTTCACAGGGGATAATAATGACTTGAACCATCCTATCATTTCTACAAAATTGTACAGGTTTTTTACCCATATTCTGGAGTGTCACAACAATTTCTTTTTGATAATTAGAATCTATCACTCCAGCCAATACATGTATTCCTTGAGCCGCTAATCCTGGTTTAGGTAATATCCGTCCAAGATGATTCTTGGGGATTCTCATACATACTCCAGTAGGGGTTTTTCTTATCTCTTTCCTATTTAACCTAAAATTCTCTATACAATGTAAATCATATCCTGCTGAACCAGGTGTTCCTGGACTTGGTAGTGGGACATCTTCCCTCACAGTCCAAAATTCAATGTTTTGGATCTCACATGTTTGCTGTTCTCTGATCTGCAGATTTGGGGTCATCATTCTGGCTAGAGGTGTACTCCCCCCTAAGGGCCTATTATTCAAATTACGTAAGGCAATAGACAAATTATCCTTCCAATGTCGATATGAATTATTTGAGCTTAATTTTCTCAGCTGTTCTTTCAACAATCCATTCATTCTTTCAATTAGCCCAGATGCTTGTGGGTAATATGGAATATGATATATCCATTCTATATTATTCAACACACAATATCTTTTCACTTCTTTGCCCTTGAAATGTGACCCATTGTCACTTTGAATCTGCATTGGGGTTCCATAATATAAACTTACAATATCTAGAGTTTTACAGGTGTTTTTCTGAGTTGCGTCTTTATAAGGACAAGCCACTAGTACACCGGAATAGGTGTCAACACACGTACATACATATTTACATCCTTTATCCTGGGGTAGTGGGCCAATATAATCTATCTGCCAAATTTGGGCTGGAACTTTTCCCCTTGCTATTTCTCCAGTAACTATCCTAGGAAGAGTTCGTTCTTTTTCTAATTGGCATATACAACACTCCTCTGTTATTTGTTTTAACAACGCATGAGAAATACTGATACCTCGATCCTGTGCCCATCGATGGGTGGCCTGGACCCCTAAATGGCCAGCAGTCTGGTGGACCCATCTTGCTAAGGCTGGGTCATCAGTTGGAGTCGGAGTAGGGACAATACATTCAGTAGCAATCTTTGCTAGTCGATCCGCATGTGCATTGTACTCACGTTCTGGTGTGGTCAGGGTTGCATGAGCATCAACATGAAAAACTGACAGATCTGTAACCAAAGACATGTCCCATATATTTTCCCATAACTCTTTACCCCAAACTTGTTTGCCATGAATCTCCCAATTCTGATTCTTCCATATAGGCATCCACGTAGCTAATCCATTAGCTACCGCCCACGAGTCAGTAAATATATGACACTGTCCTCCTTTCTCTGCTCTGATGGCCTGATGCACTGCCATCAGTTCAGCATATTGGCTACTTCCACCTATCCCAGAACTTTCCAGAGTTCTCCTTGTACAGGGGTTATAGGCTACTGCTTTCCAATGTCTCTTCTGTCCTAAATATTTTGCTGTCCCATCAGTAAACCAAGCATGTTTCTTCTGTTCTTCATTTAGTCCGTCATATCCATTATTCCATTTCACTAAGGATGGTACCATCTGTTGCTTAGATTCAAGGGGCTTTTCATTGCTCTCAGTATTAATGTTCGCCACAGATTCATGTAGAGCAGAAACTCCATTTTTGCCTGCTCTGGACCTATTCTGAATATACCACTTCCATTTGATTATGCTTGCCTCTTGTGCATGTCCAATTCTGTGAGAAGCTGGGGTACTCATTACCCAAGTCATAATTGGAATTCCAGGCCTTAATACCACTTCATGACCCAGAGTTAGTTGCTCAGTTTCTACTAAAGCCCAATATGCAGCTAACAGCTGCTTCTCAAAAGGTGTATATTGCACTCCAGATGAGGGTAGTTTCCTTGACCAAAAGCCTAAAGGTACACTTCGGCTTTGTTGTTTTTGCCACAGACTCCAATTTGCATAGTCATCTTGTACAGTCACTTGTAACTCCACTGGCCCATTTTGCATAGGCCATAAGTCTAGAGCTAATTGAATAGCAGCCTTTGCTTCCTCAAAAGCTCTACTTTGTTCAAGTCCCCAGTCAAATTCATATTTCTTTCTGGTGACTTTATACAAGGGTTTTAAAATCTGTCCCAAATGTGGGATGTGGTGTCTCCAATAACCAAACAGCCCTATGAACTTTTGGGCCTCTTTCTTATTGGTAGGGGTGGGAAAATCCTGGATTTTTTGTCGAGCTTGTGGGAGAATTTCTCGCAGTCCTCTATTCCACTGTATCCCCAAGAATTTTACAGTTTGAGCTGGCCCTTGAACCTTTGCGGGGTTGATTTCCCATCCTTTGCTTTTCATATGGTCAATTAATAATGCTAAACTCTCCTCCACCTCCTTTATATTCTTTCCCTGTATCATGATGTCATCTATGTAATGTGTAAGCTGTACACCAGGTAACTTTAATTCATCCAAATGTTCAGCTACAATCCTGTGGCAAATAGTTGGGCTATGAATATATCCTTGCGGCAGGCGTGTAAATGTATACTGTCGGCCTTGCCAAGTAAAAGCAAACTGATTCCATTGCTTGGGGTCTATTGGGATTGTAAAGAAGGCATTGGCCAAATCAATAACTGCATACCAAGTCCCTTCATGTTTTTGTATTCTCTCTATTAAAGTAACCGTGTCTGGGACAGCAGCATACAAGGGAGGAGTCACTTTGTTCAGCTGTCTATAATCTACTGTCATCCTCCATGTTCCATCTGATTTTCGGACTGGCCAGACAGGGTTGTTCCATTGAGTAGTTGTAGGGACTAACACTCCTGCCTCAACACATTCTCTTATAGTGTTGGCAATTTCATCTTGCCCACCTGGCACACGATATTGCCTCAAAGTAATTACTTCAGAAGGTTCGGGCAAAGTGATTGGATCCATCTTGATTTTCCCCACTAAGACTGCATTAATGCCTATTTTCCTCACAGCAAATTGGTATTTCCCTTCAGGTAAATTTAAGGTCATACCCTTCAAAATGTCTATTCCAATGATGTATTCAGGAATAGGCACAATAACCACACTATATTCTTTCTTGGGCAACTGTCCAATTTTCATCATCAATTTAACTTGTCTGGCTGATATTTCAGTCCCTCCTAGTCCTGTGATGGTAATAGGAGTTCCATGGCTGAACTTGTCTGGATTTCCATAAATAAGGGTGGCCTCGGCCCCAGTATCTATTAATGCCTCAGTTACCGTACTTGACCCATTTTTCCAATATATGGTCAAGTTAATGTGAGGTCTACAATCCAGCCTGTGTATTTCCTTAATTTGGACTGGGGCTCGGCCTGTTCCCTAGTATTCCCTTTCATATGATTCACTTGGGTTTGAAGGTTCAACATCTGTAGCATTTGCAGGAGCAGTTCTGATTTCCCTATCTCTCGTGTTATCAAGTCCTCTATACATTCTGTATAATTCATTGGTTGGAATTCCATCTATCATTTCAAAACCTACTCCTGCTCTCAATAAAGCAGTAAACATTTCTTTCCTTGTTACTCTCCTTTGGCGCCAAGTTTGCTGGTTATTCACCCTTCTCTCTTGAGGAGATCTATCCCTTCCCCAGTCACCTAAGTCATATAACTGTAAAATCTTATTTATCACTGTTGTAAGACGGCTCCCTACTTCTCCAAGTAATAAATTCAAAATTAGTTGTTTATAAGCAGGGGGAGCTGTCCTAATTATTAAATTCCTATGAGGCAGTTCCATTGAATCATTGTAATATTTGTCTGCAGTTCCTGTCATAATGGCAGTCTTCATTACCTCCTCCTTTAGTCTCATGATACAATCTCTAAGTGAATACCAGGGTCTGTGCTCAGTGGGCCACATAGAATCAGTAGCATATCTCTTATTGCATCCCACAGCGGCTAATGCCAACAGAGTAGTCCCGCTATCACCATCTCCTTGCTGATGATGTTCCCTAAAAGCTTGTTGAACTAGAGGATCATGGCTGATACCTATGAATCTCATGCAGTCTGTCCCATCTACTGATATTCCACCGGCCCCTTGATCACTGAGTCTTACCATCCAAGATATCAATGGTTCTCCTATTCTTTGGCTGAATCTACTCAAAATATCTGTGACCTCTTGCGGTGAGAAATCTTCCTGAATTTCCCTTGTAACTGAATCTTCACCTCGGGTTTCTGTCTTCCTCCTTTGTATGGGTCGAGCCCTTGTCTGATCATTTAACCATCTCCTATTCTCTGTGTGAGGCACATCCTGAACCCCAGTAGTGTTTTGTGCCTCAGCCCCTAACATTGTCTCATTCTCTCCCCACTCACTTCCTCTGCCACCATGGCTAGGACGAAGCAGGCAGTCAGGCTCTTTCTGGGCTGGGTTGAAATGCACTCTGGGCTTTTTTGGTCTCCTGTTGCTCTTAGCCACATTAATAGAAAAGTTCTCATTTGAGTCAGTTTGGTCTCCTGCTATCTGAGATTCCTCTTCTTCCTGTGGGGTAGGAGTGCCCCCATGTCTTTCACTTAATCTCAATCTTTCGTATACTAGCCGGTAGGCTGATAACACTATCCAGCTTTGCCTAGATAGTGATGCCCCTGACTGAATCCCAACTTCTCGTAAACACTTTTCCAAATCCCTAGGATCTCCTCTCCGTAGCCTTGGTTCCCAGTTTTCACAGGGTCCAGCTTTTTTAGCCAATTCTTTTGCTAGGGAGGAATAAAATGGATCCTCCCATCCTGGGATATTCATCTCTTCCTCTGAAATTGTTCTGCTTCTAAATAGAGATCTTATACCTAGCGATCCTGTTCGTGACGCCAAATGTATCAGGAGGGCAGAGTTTATAATCTCAAAGAGGATCATAAACATGTCTGAAAGGTTCGGAATCGCCGGATAGAAGAAACTCTCAAAGTAGAAGGCAGAAGAATCAAAACATTTATTTAGGCTCCACAGTAACCAACCCATGAACCAGAAGCCCCATTTTGATATGTTGATCATAATCTTCCAGGCCCAATAAGTACGCCTTGAAAGAGTAACCAGGAGGCTACAGAGAAACATGATTGCGTAAAGCAAAATCATGTTTCCCCCTTTTATGGTAATAAGATTACCCACTGGACTGAAGTCTTTGTTCAGCTTCCTCCCATAGGTCAGCTCTGCTACTGGCAGCTCCTGCCTCAGCTGTGTCTGTGTCTGTAACTGAAGCTGCAACTGTAACTGATGATGTAACTGTCGTAACTGCCTCTGTAACGGTCGTTGTAACTGTCGCTGGCTCCAACCGAAAAGGAAAGAGAGAGAGGATCTTCAAGCTGTCCTCTCCCCTCTTATAGAGTTTTTGACATCATCAAGCACCGCCTGAACGACCAGGGCCGATTGGTTCTTGACTTGGCCCCTCCCCCTAGCATAGCCGTTAACACCTCCCCTCAGCCAGCCCCATGACTCATCACACAGGAAGTTGTCTGGTCCTGCCCCGGAAGAGCAAGCCCCAGCATCCAGGGAAGCTCAACGAAGCGAGCTGAGTCATTCAAAGAAAACAAAGGCCATTCTGGCTACACTTTATGAGAAATCAGGATATTATAAAACAGAACCAAAGGAATGAAAAAATGGAAGACAATGTGAAATATCTCCATGGAAAAACCACTGACCTGGAAAAAAGATCCAGGAGAGATAATTTAAAAATTATTGGACTACCTGAAAGCCATGATCAAAAAAAGAGCCTAGATACCATCTTTCAAGAAATTATCAAGGAGAACTGCCCTGATATTCTAGAGCCATAGGGCAAAATAGAAATTGAAAGAATCCATCGATCACCTCCTCAAATAGATCCCAAAAAGAAATCTCCTAGGAATATTGTTGCCAAATTCCAGAGCTCCCAGATCAAGGAGAAAATACTGCAAGCAGCCAGAAAGAAACAATTTGAGTATTGTGGAAACCCAATCAGAATAACCCAAGATCTGGCAACTTCTACATTAAGAGATTGAAGGGCTTGGAATGCGATATTCTGGAGGTCAATGGAGCTAGGATTAAAACCTAGAATCACCTACCCAGCAAAACTGAGTATCATGTTCCAAGGCAAAATATGGATTTTCAATAAAATAGAGGACTTTCAAGCTTTCTCAGTGAAAAGACCAGAACTGAATAGAAAATTTGACTTTCAAACACAAGAATCAAGAGAAGCATGAAAAGGTAATCAAGAAACGGAAATTGCAAGGGACTTACTAAAGTTGAACTGTTTTGTTTACATTCCTACATGAAAAGAAGATGTGTATGATTCATGAGACCTCAGTATTAGGGTAGTTGAAGGGAATATGCATATATATATATATATATATATATATGTTTATGTATATATATAAGTGAATGTGTATGTATGTATGTATCTATGTGTATGTGTATGCATGTGTATGTATGTGTATATATATATATGTATATATATATATATGTAAAAGAGAGAGAGCAGACACAGGGTGAGTTGAAGATGAAGGGAAGATATCTAAAAGAAATAAAATGAAATTAAGGGATGAGAGAGCAACATACGGAGAGAGGGAGATAGGGAGAGATAGAATGGGGTGGATTATCTCGCATAAAGGTGGCAAGAGGAAGCAGTTCTGTGGGAGGAGGGGAGAGGGCAGGTGAGGGGGGAATGAATGAACCTTGCTCTCATCAGATTTGGCCTGAGGAGGGAATACCATACATACTCATTTGGGTATCTTACCCCACAGGAAAGAAGAGGGAGGAAGATAAAAAAAAAATAAAAGGGGGGGGATGACGGAGGGGAGGGCAGATGGGGGTGGAGGTAATCAAAACAAACACTTTGGAAAGGGGACAGGGTCAAGGGAGAAAATTCAATAAAGGGGGATGGGTTGGGAAGGAGCAAAACATAGTTAGCCTTTCACAACATGAGTATTGTGGAAGGGTTATACATAATGATATATGCGTGGCCTAGGTTGAAGTGCTTGACTTCTTAGGGAGGGTGGGTGGGAAGGGAAGAGGGGAGAGAATTTGGAACTCAAAGTTTTAAAAACAGATGTTCAAAAACAAAAAAAAAGTTTTTGCATGCAGCTAAAAAATAAGATACACAGGCAATGGGGCATAGAAATTTATCTTGCCCTACAAGAAAGGAAGGGAAAAGGGGATGAGAGGGGAGGGGGGGGTGATAGAGGGGAGGGCTGACTGGGGAACAGGGCAACCAGAATATATGCCATCTTGGAGTGGGGGGGAGGGGAGAAATGGGGAGAAAATTTGTAATTCAAACTGTTGTGAAAATCAATGCTGAAAACCAAATATGTTAAATAAATAAATTTAAATTAAAAAAAATAAAATTGGAAAAGGAGTAAAAAAAAAAATAAAAAAATAAAAAAAAATTAAAAAAAAGAAATATGAGGGTGTAGTATAAGAATAGTAAATAGTACATTTTGAATAGTGTAGCATGTGTGTAGAGGAGTAATAGAAAATAAGAGTAGAAGGGTAAGTTTGGGCACATCAGAGAACTGTCAGTACCAGGTTACTGAGTCAATAATGGGGCATAATGAATCATTTTGAGTACCTGAACAAGGAAATGACAGTACTGAAATATGCTTCACAGTTTGTGAAATAGCCCCTCACTCAAATCAATTTTGTTGCCAGTACAATAGGGTAATAAGGTCACAGATTTAGAGCTGGAAAGCACCTGAAGAGGCTATTGCAACCAAATCTCTCATTTTACAGACTAGGAAACTGAGGTATATAGAGATTAAGTGACTTGCCCAGGGTCATGTAGCTCAGAAGAGTCTGAGGTAAGATTTGAACTTAGATCACTCCGACTCAAAGTTCAGTACACTATCTGCTACACCATGTTGCCTGTAAATACAACTATAGGTTATTAAATTCACTTATTCCTTTGGTGATAGCATTGCACATAATTCATGATGTTCTGTAGCAATATGATTTAAAAACATCAACACTATCCATTGGGTTACATACCAATCAAATATTAATGCTGTCTCTTGGGTTACATATCCAAGGGACAGTCTTGACGTTTTGCATTATGTTGCTATGAAACAGCATGAATTACGTGCAATGCTATCACTAAAAGAATTGGTGAAGCTTCCTAACTGTACCTAAATACAGCTCTTGGCTAACTTGGCTAAGGCTCTCTTCCCTTGAAGAGTGTACCGATAGATATTATCATTTTCCTGCCAAAGAATACTGATTTCCTGGGCATAGATTGGATGAAGAAAAAATTTCATGATCTTCTAAAATGCAAAGAATCTTATACATGTATGATGTTATGACTTTCAAGTCACTATCATGTCACCTAATAAAGCGTAGGTTCTCTGTATCACTTTTATGCACTGGTAGACTTGGGCAATCCTGTGGTTTCAGTTGGTATATGATTTATTGTGTCAACTAATTCTGAGGGAAAAAAATCTATAGTAGGTAAGTAGATAGATTGAAGTATGTCCAGTAAGACTGGAGGGCATGAAAATTTATGTCTATTTGAAAGGAAAAATAGGCTGTACCAAAACCACTTGTGTGCCAGTTTTGAATAGCTAAGGTTTTTTCAACATTTCTGATTAGGTATTTACTTCTTGCTTCTCTCTCTCTCTCTCTCTCTCTCTCTCTCTCTCTCTCTCTCTCTCTCTCTCTCTCACTCTCTATCTCTCTCCCTCCCTCCTTCTTTCTTTTAATTTAAGACTCATATTTGTGGGTCATCTTTGATAATGAATACCCTAAGATGGCCCAGGGATAAGTCTGTATCTCAGAAGCTAGGAAGCATTTCAAGCAAAGATGGTTTGTTAATAATAAAGTAAGGAGGGGGAAAGAAAGCCATTTGCTTCTTTTACAATGCTGACCCACTCTTGGTCCTGCTAGGCCTGTCTGAGCAACAGCAGAGTTCAGTGGTAATTAAAGCAAGAGTGTTGTGAAAAAAGTGTGAATTACTTTTACAAGAAGACTTGGATGTTGCTACTGATTGACAAAGCACAGCAGGGGGACTCTGTTGGATATTAAAGAGTGATGGTAGTCCCTATATTGTAAGGTGGCTTTTCAGCACAATGCAAAATTGTGACTTTTCACAAGTTGGTATCTCTGGAACCATTCAAGTTATCAGCTTAAAATTTAGGATTCTTTTCCCCCAACAAGGCTGTCAAACAAAACTGTGTCACTTTTCATGAGATGTGGCTCAATGAATTGAATTAGGCAGTGTCTAAAATGTCATTTTCTCCCTCTTTAACCTATATTTTTTTACTTAATCATGCAATTATTTCAACTTTGAAGATTCACAAAAATACCAAGAAAAAATAACTATAAAGAATCATATGCTAAACTCTCTCAGCAAATTATTTCAATGCCAAATGCCAAGCTTTCCATTTCTGTCATTTCAAAGGATCAAACTATGATGACAACAACCACAATGACAATAACAGCACCACCTCAGACTAACCCACTGTTGACATTGTACCACAAAAGCAAATTCTGCCTGTATCAACACCAGGACCATCCTATAGTAAAAATATCATCCCTATAGATGAAGGGATGACACCATGAGGAACAGCCAGGGGAAGTTCTGATCTGAGCTATGGCAGCCCTCTATCAGGGTAAATCTTGTTAAACCAGCTGTTACATGTGTACAATACAAGGTTGTTTTTCTCCCTCTGTGATGGAACCGAGGCTGTGTATAAATGTAAAATAGTATTTTAGCATGCTTACCCAGAAGTAGAGCCTAACCATAAAATACCCACATAGGATAATCATCAGTTCGTATTATGATATAACCCAGCAGCGGGTACCAGTGTTTTTAAATCAGGTTGTCATCCAATATACCGACAGAATGGGTACAATAACAGGATGGTATAAAATGGCCATATATTCATATGCTATGGAATATAATCTAACTTAAAGGAATATTAAAAAAGAATGCATACAATGGAGCTCTGAATTTCAAACATATTCTTATTGTCAACAAGGAACAGTATCACAACTCATATTTGGTATGTTTTAAAACCACTATCTTACACAAGTAAATAGATTCAGATGAGCACTATAGACACTACCTTTAGTTGAGGAACTCAATAATTCTGGTGTGATTGATGGCAGTCTTGGTCACCAATTAGGCTTTCTTTCAAGGCTCAACTCAAATGACACTGGCTGACTCTATGAAGCCTTCCTGTATCCTTCCAGTTGTTAGCATTCTCTTCTTTTTCAATTTTCCCTGTACTATACTTACTTATGTATATGTTGTATGCCTTGCCTGGCTTCCTAAGACCACCAGCACATAAGTAGAATACATGCTCTTTGAGGGCAGGATTTATATACCCAGCTAGTAGTAAGTGCTTGTTAAATTGAATTGAACTGAATTGTATTGAGCTGCACTAACCTAGGCAAGCATAAGATGCCTTCTTGACTCTGTGGTTTGTTGATTGGTTTTACCGTTTTATCTTAGAGCTGGGTCTTGGGTCCAAAGTAATGAAAGAACATCATGGAATCAGTTTTAGTGGTTGAGGCTGTGACATCACAAACAATAGAGCATTTAAAAACACAACATTGTTATGAACATAATAACATAAAGGTGTTTCAAATGGCACTCTCACATGCTAGTGCAAAGTGTAATTAGTATGTAAATAGCATATTCATTTACAATTGACATAATGCAACCTCTTTTTCATACAAAGCTGTCAGGGCCTATGATGCTCAAAATTCCTGACACTAAACATTTGTTATAAACGGATTCTTCTGCAAAGTAACTTAACAAAAGCTGAAAAGGTGGGAAAGGTGATAATTGGTTTTTTAGCCACTTCATCTACATTCTTTCTTCCAGAACGAATTCCAGGTGCTTGGCCCAGGCAAAGTCTTGAGGGAGAGGCACACAATGGCGCAGTGGAAGAAGGGAAGGGTAATTAAAGAAAAAGATATAGGAAGAGAGAGAAAGAGAAGGAGGGAGGGGGAAGACAGAGAGAGAGAGAGAGAGAGAGAGAGAGAGAGAGAGAGAGAAAGAGAGAGAGATGTTCAATGGATCACTTAATCACACACCTGATCTAGTTTTTAGCTAGTATGTAGAGCTTTTTATCATTATATTATGAAAGTAACATAAAAATTAGTCAGTTCCGAAGCCAGTTAGATCATTCTAGTCAAAAGGATTTTTTACCTAATTTCCTTTATTACTTCTTTCCCAACCCACCTCTCCAACTGTAATCTATCAACTGCCTTAATTATATTAGTTAACATATTTTTGATGTGATTTAAAAATTAATTACAATAAGTATAAAAGTGAAGATGGTAATGGATGGCCAAGACAAAAAGAAAATAATATATAACTCATAAGAACCTCTCACTATTAGAATAACAGTATGAACCTGGAAAGGCAAGAAGTTAAAGTTAGATTAGAGGAAAAGAAAATTTCAGAAATGAGGTTTGAAAATATTTATTTCTCCTAGGATTTATACATTAAAATTAATCTATATATCTTGGGATAAGAGTCAGGGGTTGAAGAATAAAGGGGTTTTTCTTTGTTCTTTTGATACTATTTTGAAATAATTTTACTGAGTCCCAGTGGGAAAATGTGAAATAGAAATTTAAATATTGCAAACAGTAGAAGTTACAAACTTTGTATACAGGAAAATGCTTTAATTGCATAGATAAAAGTAATATGATAATACCTAATTTGTTCTTTAGAGGAAGAGAAAGGTAGCATTTGAATTGAGGTTTAAAGCTTGGGCAGGAATTCAATAGGTGAAGACAGATCTATGGGACATACTAGCCTCTATGTTTATCTTCAGACTGTTGCCTATCTAGATGTGGGCAATAGACTGACAATAGGCAGGAATCCAGAGAGGACAGGTTTCAGATTCCATTTGATGGGATAGAAGCTAGTTCAACTTCACCAAAGCATAGAGTACATAGAAAGGAATGATATGAGAAAAATCTGAAAAATAAAATGATGGCAAATTGAATTTGGTAAGTGATAGGGAGCTACCAAATAATTTTTGTAGATGGGAATAACCTGAGAACTACACATTCAGCAATACCATCAGGTTTGAGCAAGTTTATGCATTACCTTCTTTATAAGGAAGATACATCTATCAACGCTTATGAAAGTTGGATTTCAGTGGGGAAAAGGTATTGGGACACTGGCAATAATTCAGGTAGGTGGTAATGAGGGCCTATATGTTAGGGTGATAGCAGGAGAAGTGGAAGGATTTGGATAATGATCAGACATTCACATGCATATGTATATCTCATGTACATACAATATGATACAACCTATGTGACCTGGGACAAGTCACTTAACAGTTCAATGTTACAGACAATTCACTAAGACTATACATTGCAGGGAAGGGGCACTGAGGAAATGCCCATTGTTTGACTGATTAATGAGAAGTGGAAGGGAAAAAGAGAGTCTGAAAGAAAAGCAAGGTTGCACACAGTGTGGCTATTGATAGAAACTGTTATTAAAAAGAGAAACACGAGTAAGAGGAAAAATCATGAGCTCAGTTCTGGATAATTATTGCACAAAATCATCAATGTGACTTATTGTCTCTCTTACAAAATCAACTCCTTCAGCAAAATCTGATTTTGGTATTTTAGGATGAAGACCTGACCATTGGTACAACTGAGCTCAAACCAACTCAAACTATTTAAGCATAATGATGGATGGGAGCAAGTCATGTGGAGAAGGGACCTGCCATCCCTGCCACTGCCCCCATAGCAACTGCCAAACAACTGGCATATGCTGTCTGGAAAATTTAAGAGCCTGAGAGTAAGCATCCCCCTCCTAGCTAGCTACTTCCTCTACAGGTACCATAGCTTCTGCTTCCTTAGTGGCCAGAGCTAATGAAGACCCTGAAAAGTAAATTTTTGCTATCAAAGTCCTTGGCACTGTCAAACGGTTCAAGATGAGAAATTGTTTTTTTTTTTAATTAATGAAAATGAAATTAAAGAAGTTGTATTGATATATGCTTTGTTATTGTACCCTAAGGATCATGAGCTCACTCCAGACAACAGTTGCTAGAATCTCTTCTATAGGAGCCCTTTGAGAATTGTGCTTCTCTTGCTTTTCTATTTATATCCCCAGGTGCTTTCCACAGAAAATTCAGTCAACAAAGAACTTTGGTTGGGTTTAGGTGAGTGAAAGAGAAGAGGAGCATGATATGACAAATCTCGAGCATTGGTACTGGTCTTGCACACCACCCTCTCCTTTACAAAGAGTATCTGGGAAATAAAGAAAAGGAAAGGTTTAAGAGAATAAGATGGAGAGAAACACACAATTAACAAGCATAACTGTCAATGTGAATGGGATGAACTCACCCTAAAATGGAAGAGGATAGCAGAATGGACTAGAAAGAAAAATGCAACAAACTGTTGTTTACAAGACACATCTATGACAAAAGTCACAGAGTTAAAATAAGGAGCTGGAGGAAAATCCATTATGCTTCAACAAGTTAAAAAAGGACAGGGGAAAGAATGATGATCTCACACAGGCAAACACAAAATTAGACTTCTTTAAAAGAAATAAGCAGGAAAACTGCATTAAGCTCAAAGGTTATCATAGACAGGAATTTAACATCAATACTAAACCCCAGAGAGTCAACTAAAAACTCAATTGAAACAATAACTTCAGCAAAGTTCAAGTATATAAAATGAACCTACATAAACTAATAGTGTATCTGTGCAGTAGTTGAACAAAAGTTACCAAAGAAGAGATTGAAAGAGAAATTCTATTGGAAATAGTTATGGAGAATGTAAAATACATAAAAGCGTGTCTGCCAAGACACACACACAATGTGTGTATGTATGTATATATTTATGTATGAATATGTATACATATATACACATATGCCTATGACTCTTTATACAAACAGAGAAATGTTAATTGTTCATGGGTAGGATAAATCAATATGACAAAATGACCATAATATACACATTTATTTACTTATTCAGTGCTATACAAATCAAACTATAACTAAGGAAAATAATAATAGCAAAATTCATCTCCAGAGGCAAAAGGTCAAGAATTTCAAGGGAAATAATGAAGAGAAAAATTCAGAAGGAAGGGAGCGTAGCAATACCATAACAAAGTATGGCACAAAGCAATACTAAACAAAATGATTTGATAATGGTCAGAGAAATTGATCAATGGAAGCGTTTAAGTAAGAAATATGCAAAAGCCAATAAGGCCAGTAGCCTGAAGTTTAATAAAACCTAAAATCCCAGATACTGGGGGAAAACTTACTAACTGACAAAAATTGATAGAAAAATTTTTAAACATACCTGTAGGAACTAGGTAGGACCAATATTTCACATACATACCAAGAAAAGCTAGGGTACATGACCTACACATAAAAGATGACATCAAAAAATAATTAGAGAGCAAGGAAGAAAATATCATTGAGACCTATGTGTAGGGGAAAAAACCCAGAGGATAGAGGGGAGCACAGATGATAAAATGAACAACTTTAATATATAATTTTTTAAAAGTATTTATAAAAAAATTAATGTATCTAAAAATAGAAGGGAAGCAATTAATTTGCAACAAGATTCTCTGATAAAGGTCTCATTCCCAAGATAGGTTGGGAACTGATCAAAATGTATAATAAAATCCATTCCTATTTGATAAATGGTTAATATGATAGGATATGAATAAGAGGATATGAAGAGGGCACTTTTCAGAAGAACAAGCTATCTATAGCCATATAAACAATTTTCAAATCACTAATAATTAATGAAATAAAAATCAAAATAACTCTCAGATTCCCTATCATTCCCATCAGATTTGCAAAGGAGACCAAAACAAAAAAAAATGAAAAATGCTACAAGGACATCTGGGAAAACAGGTACATTAATGTTTTGGTGGTGGTGGTATGAAGCTGTGAACTGGTCTAGCTCTTCTGAAATTAATTTGCAACTAGGCCAAAAAAGTCACTAAACTATTTATACCTTGTGACCCAAAGATACCTGTACTAGGACTATACCCCAAGGAGATTGAGAAAAGAGGAAAAGGATGGATAATTACAATTTTTATAGGAGTTCTTTTTCTGGCAGCAAAGGACTGGAAATTAAAGGGTGCCTATTAATTGGGGAATGGTTGGACAACTTACATTGTATGAATAAAATGTATTACTATTATGCTATAAGAAATGACGAAAGGGATAGATTACCTTATGCTTATTTATTCACTTATTTTTAGCATTAATTTAAAAAATTTAAATTCCAAATTCTCTCCTTCCCTTCTGCCCCTCCCCTAAATCATTAAGGCAATCAATATATCAGTTATGCATGAAAAGTCATGTAAAATATACTTTCATGTTAGCCATGGTGCAAAAACAAAAACAAAAGAAATAAAGTGAAAAAGTATACTTTAAGCATCACCAAGAGTTCATCAGTTCTCTCTCTGATGATGAATAACATTTTGCATCATTCCAGTTCTTTGGAACTGGATCATTGTCTTGATCAATGTAGCTAAGTCTTTCAAAACTGATCTCCCTCACAATATTGCTGTCACTGTGTATAATTTTCCCCTGGTTCTTCTCACTTCACTTTGCATGAATTAATATGTCTTCCCAAGTCTTTCTGAAACCATCCTCCTTATAGCACAATAGTATTCCACCACAATCATATACCACAACTCGTTTAGCCATTCTGTAAATCATGACCATCCCTTCAAAAAAGAACTACTATAAATATTTTTGTACAAATAGGTCCTTTCCCCTTTTCTTTGATCTCTTTGGCATACAGACCTCAAAGTGACATTGCTAGGTCAAAGCATATGCACAGTTTTATAGCAATTTGGGTGTAGTTCCAAATTGTTCTCCAGAATAGTTGGACCAGTTCACAATACCGCCAACAGTACATTAATGTTCCTATTTTTCTACACTACCTCTAATATTGGATTTTTTTTCTGTCATGTCAGCCAATCTGATAGGTGTGAATGGTAACTAAGACCTGTTTTAATTTTCACTTCTCTAGTCAATAGTGATTTAGAACACATTTTCAATATGACTATTGATAGTTTTGATTTCTTCTACTGAAAACTGCCTATTCATATTCTTTGACCATTTATCAATTGGGGAATAGCTCTTTTTTTTTTTAAAATCAGCTCAATTACCCATGTATTTGAGAGATGAAGACTTTATCAGAGAAACTTACTATAAAATTTTTTCCTGCTTTCATTCTAATTTTGCCTATAATGGTTTTGTTTGTGCAAAACCCTTTTAATTTCATGTAATAAAAATTATCCATCTTACTTTCTGTGATCCTCCCTATCCTTTGTCATCAACTCTTCCCTTATCCATAGATCTAATAGGCAATTTTGTCCATGCTCTCCTGATTTATTTCTTATGATATTACCCTTTATGACTAATTGATGTACCCATTTTGACCTTGTTTTACTATGTAGTGTGAGATACTGGTCTATACCTAGTTTCTGCCAAATTACTTTCCAGTTTTCCCAGGAATTTTTGTTAAGTAGCAAGTTCTTCCTGCAAATGCTTGCATAATACTACATTACTGTGGTCATTTACTTCTGTATATTGTAAGACTAATCTATTCCACTTATCAACCACTCTATTTCTTAGCCAGTACCAGATTAAAGTTTTGCGATATAGCTTGAAATCAAGTACTGCTAGGTTACCATCTTTGACATTTTTTTCATTGATTTCTTTGACATGGTTGACTTTTTGTTCTTCCAGATGAATTTTGCCATTTTCTTCTAGTTTTATTTTATGCTTTGGTACTTTGATTAAAGTAAATTAACATAGGTAGAATTATCATTTTATTATATTGGCCTAGCCTGCCCATGAGCAATTAATGTTTTTCAAGTTTAGATCTATCTTTATTTGTGTGAAAAGTATTTTGTAATTGTGTTCATATAGTCCCTTGATTTATCTTGGTAGTTAGACTTGCAAGTCTTTTATATTGCTTGTAGTTATTTTAAAAGGAATTTCTTTTATATCTCTTCCTGCTGGGTTTTGTTGGTAGTATAGAGAAATACTGATGATTTATATGGTTCTGTTTTATATCCTGCAACTTTATTAAAGTTGTTCATTGTTTCAACTAGTTTTTTAGTTGATTCTCTAGGGTTCTCTAAGTATACCATCATATCATCTGCAAAAAGTGATAGTTTTGTTTCCTAATTCCTTCAATCTTTTTCTTGTCTCACTGCTGTAGCTAGCATTTCTAGAACAATGCTGAATAAAATTGGTGATAATGGACATTCTTGCTTTGCTCTGTTGTTATTGGAAAGGCTTCTAGTTTATGCTTGCTTTTGGTTTTGGATAGATACTGCTTATTATTTTAAGGATGGTTTCATTTATTCCTATGCTATCTAGTGTTTTTATTAGCAAAGGGTGTTGTATTTTCGTTAAAAGCTTTTTCCTGCATCTATTGATAACAGTTAGATGATTTTTGTTTTTATTATTGATATGGTTAATTATGCTTATAATTTTCCTAATATTGAACTAGTCTTGCATTTCTAGCATAAATTCTACCTGCTCAGTGTATGATTTTTAGTTATATATTACTATAATCATCTCGCTAGTATTTTATTTAATTTTTTTCAATGATATTCATTAATAAAATTGGTCTATCATTTTCTTTATTTGGATTTGCTCTGTCTAATTTGGGTATCAAAAACATTTTTGTGTCATAAAAGGAATTTGATGGGACACCTTCTTTACATATTTTTTTTTCAGTTTCTATAGTATTAATAGTGTTCTTTAAATGTGTGATAGGATTCACTTTAAATATATATGGTTTGGGGATTATTTTAGGGAGATCATTTATGGCTCAATTTATTTTTCTAAGATAGGATTATATAAGTATTCTATTTCCTCTTCTGTTACTCTAGGCAATGTGTGTGTATTAGTATATATATATATATATATATATATATATATATATATATATATATATATGTATATATATATATATATTTCCATTTAGTTTGTCACTTTTTTGGCAAATAACTGGGCAAAATAATTCCTAATATTTGGTAGACTCTTTCAAAATCTATTTTGCCCTCTGGTTCTTGGATATGGGGCAGGGGGGAGTTTTCTTTGATAATTTCTGGAAATATGGTATCTAGGCTCTTTCTTTGATCATAGCTTTTGGGTTGTCTAATAATTTCTAAATTATTTCTTCTCAATAATTTTTCCAAGTTAGTTTGTTTTTTTATATTTCACATTTTCTTCTGCTATTTCATTTTTCTGACTTTGTTTTATTGTTTCTTGATATGTCAAGGAGTCATTAGTTTTCACATGTCCCATTCTAATTTTTAAGAAATGAGTTTCTTCAGTGAGCTTTTGTACCTCTTTTCCCATTTGGCCAATTCTGCTTTTTAAGGATTTATTTTCATCAGTGAAGTTCTATACCTCTTTTTCCATTTTGCCAATTCAATTTTCAACTGTTATTCTTTTTCAGTATTTTTGTACCTCTTTTACCGAGATGTTAATTGTCCTTTCATAATTTTTGTATTTTTTCATTTCTTTTCCCATTTTTCCTCTACCATCCTTATTTGATTTTTGAAATCATCTTTTAGCTCATCCAGGAATTCTTGTTGGGACTATGTCTAATTCATTTTTTTCCCTTTGAGGCTTTTCTTGTAGTTGTTTTTACATCATTATCTTCTTCTGAGTTTGTATCTTGATCTTTCTCCCACCGTAGTTAATTTTTATGTTCAGGTTCTTTTTTGTTGTTTGTTCATTTTTCTTGCCTGCTTCTTAACTTTGAACTTTATATTGAAGCTGGGCTCTGTTCCTGGGGTGGGGTGGAGGCTACTGTCCCAAGCTTCAGGTTTTTTTATACTGTTATTTTCAGAGCTACTTCTGGGAATTTGGAAATTTTCAGTGCTTCAGGGTGGTGTGTTTCAAGAAGTGTGTCCATTGCTCTCCTGGTCTGCTTTCTTGTCCTTACGCAGGAAGGGTCCCTGATCCTTTGAGACAGAAAGTGCTCCTCTCTACCCTGGAACTCTGACCTGGAAGAGGTATAGGCAATGGATTTACCAATCAGTCCTGTGCCCATTTCTAGCATAAGTGTCCCTGTAACTTCTTTCTGATCAGTTGCCTGATGACCTGAGTGTCTCTGGCTTGAGAGTACCTGAAGTTTCTGCTGTGGCTGCCTCAAAAGTACACTGCAGGTCTTTCTGCCAGATGGCATCTGGGCTGGGTCCTAACCCAGTGTCATAGACCCCCTCCTTCTAACCTCCTAAATTGTCTTGAGTTGGATAAATATCTCACTCTAACCTTTCATTGGCTATGTTGCTTCAGAATTCGATTTGATGTATCACATTAAAGTTGTTAGGAAGGGAGTGTAGGTGTAGTGTTTCTTCTAGTCCACCATCTTCCCTCTACTCCTGGAAGTAAAAGGGATAGATTCAGAGAAACCTGGGAAGATTTGCACAAGTTGATGTAGAGTGAATGAGAAGAACCAGGAGAAAAATTAGTAACAGAAAGACAAACTTTGAAACACTAAAGAATTCCACTCAATTTATTAATCAAGATCTGATAAGGAACTATGCCAGAGGTATCAAATTCATAAGACTGTGGACCACTTGAAAAACTCCTGATTATGGTAGAAATTAGATTAAAATGAAATTGTGAAATGCTTAATAAAATAAAAATTAAATTCCACATAATGTTAATTTGTGTTTTTCTAAGTCAATATGCAGCCCACAGGGATCAATTTATATTTGAGTTTGACCCCACTAAATTGTAATACCAAACACTGACAGAGATGTGTTGGATTCAAGTTATAGGGGAAATATACATTTCTGGACATAGACAATGTAGGAATTTTTTCCTTGATGATTCTTATTTGTTACAAGAACTTTTTTTCTTTTAATTTTTTATTAAAATTTTAATTATTAATTTTTTTTCTGTTTCTGTCTCCCCCTTCTTTTAAATTTGAGGGAAGTAAGGAAACAAAAATATTTATTAATTTAAAAATTCATTAAATTAATTTACTAAACATTTATTAATCTTTTGCTACATGTGAGGCACTGTGCTAAGCACTGGGGATACACAGAAAGGCAAAAGACAGTCTCTGCCCTCAAGAAGCCTACAGTCTAATAGGGGAGACAACATGCAAACAAATATATAAAAAGTAAGCAAATGCAAGATAAGTAGGAAATAATTTAAAGAGAAAGCCCTGGAATTAAGGGGGGTTAAGGAATGCTTTCTATAGAAATTGGAACAACATCTCTCTTCTACTTTGGTGGCTTCAGTCATAATTTACTTGCCAGCACTATATTTTAAATCTAACCTCCCTCCTAGACGTTTCACTTCCTGTTTGACATCTCTATGTGAATATTTGTCACTTCAAACCCACCACCTTTCTCCTTTCAAACCAGTTTTTCCTCTGGATGTTCTTGTTTCTGTCCATTCTTCTGGTTAGCCATGTTTGAAAACTCATGATCATCCTTGATTCCTCTCCTTCCCCTTCCTCCAGCATTCAGTCAGTCACTAAGTAATAGAAAGCAATTCATAATGCCCTTTATATCTATCACTTTCTTTTATGTCATATTGCTATTACGATCATCTAGGTTCTCATTACCCCATGCCTATACTACTGTTAGTCTGCCAATTGATTACTCTCCCTCCATCTCTCCACATCTCAATACATCCTACAAATTGTGAACATATCATTAGTACCATTCATTGCTCCTTGCTTTGCTCTGTAAAATTCTATTCCTGTGAACTGCTGAATTCCACATCTCTGCCCTTGAGATATTTGAAGACAGCTCTCACATTCAGCCTCAACATCCCCAGCTTCTTCAACCAATGTATTGCTTTACCATCCTTGCTTTTCTCCTCTGGATGCTTTTCAGCTTATCAACATTCTTCCTAGTTTGATCCCCATAAGTGAGTTCAATAATCATTTGGTGTCATATAGATAACTATATAGTAAAGCCCTACTCTGATGCCTAAATGTGGCAGGGTGCCCTCAGTCTTTGAAGACTGCGTCAACAGATAACAAAGATTGGAAGATGCAGAGTGATTTTGCTCCTCATTTCTTCCTTATAGAATCCCTAAACTCCTTCAAACATTAGCTCAAATGCCAACTCTATAGGAGGCCTTCCCTGATTCTCCAGTTACTAGTACCTTTCTATGCCCCAGAAATTACTTTCTATGTACTTCGCTTGCATTTTCTATTTTAGTACCTGTTGCTTCTGCCCAAGAGAAGGTAAATCTTCTATGTAAAGATACTGTTTCATTTACATCTTTGAATCCTTGCCACCAAGCATATTGCCTCAAGCATAGTAGACAGTTAACGAATTAACCAAAAACTCTTCAAAAATAAAATTGGTGAAAATACATACACAACATGCAAGAACCATTCTAGCTAAGCGTATCTCACTAAATGAGGGTTACTAAATAATACATTACTTCAATTTTGGTAACTTATCAGAGTTATACATGATGACTGGGGAGAGTGGTTTTTAATCTATGGTTGTAATCTACGGTCATGGAAGGAATACCATCATCGATGAAATAAATCACAGTTCACTGAAGTATAGAAGTAGAAGTCTATAGATAAAATAACCAGAGGATTGAATTCAATTTATTGTTCTAGCATTGTCAATCCCATCTTATTCATGAAAAGAATGCCAGAGACTTATTTTGACATCACAGTACCTGGGATGATCTTGTTTTGAAAGTTGGCATTTGGCCCAGCATATGTCTATTTTGCATACCCTACTCTGAAAACCTCCGTGGCAGGATGCATTTTTGGTCCAGTCATGGGAATCATTCAAGAAGAATTTTCAAGTTGACACTGGGACCAGATGACATTTGTCCAACTTGTTGATGAATACCCATCATCCTCTACCATACTTTGAGTATTTATAATGTGAAATTTATTCATGTCTCATTGATAAAGGAGGAAGTATGTATTTCCTGAATATTTAAAAAAAATATTTTTGGTAGGAGTATCTGAAATGCATATTAGTGCTGATACCATCAGTTAATAAATGCAATTGGCTGCTCTACTACTAACCCAGTAACCACCTAACTATACAATATCAACTTGAAGAGACTTCCACAGCATGAAAGTGAGCTCAGTTTATTGCTGAATTGTGCCTTTGGTCTGATTCTTTTGTTCTGTCTGCAAGATTAATTTGGTTAGTGGAAAGTGAAAGTTTTTTGTCCACTTACAGAGCAGGTGAGGTGGGTGAAAATAACTGTGGCCAGAATTTTGCAAAGTGCAACTCTGGAAGGGTAGCTCCCATACAAATATAAGTAAGTAGTAAGTAAAATAAGAATAAAATGATGACATTCTTCAAGAAACAGCTTTAGGTCCTTGAAAATGATTATTTTCAGTTTGCCTGCAACTGTAAAAATGAGTTTCAGGTAATAGCTTTTCTTTTATATAGTAAATGATGAATGACCATTTAAACATTGACTCATCCACCAACGAAGATATAAAAAACATAAAAACTTACTGTGCTAACAGGGAATTTGAGGACTAAAGTCACCTGATTTTTCAACTTGGTGATTACACCACAGGGGCATTCATTTGTCTTTACTTTGGCTCTGGAGTTACAAAAAAATATGCTTTCCCAACCAAGACAATCAAGCCCTTTAGCTCCTGCTGTTAATATTTCTCTTCCTAGCCCTGGAAATGCTCTCCTCATTAGAATTGATGGGTTCTCTAGGATTTGGGAATGTTGATGACAATCTCTAGCATCCCATTAAGACACCTGGAGATAGTGGTAAGAACACCTTTTCACCAATACTTGTTTTACCAAAACAACTTAAAGATGCCCTTTATTTCTCAGGTCTTCATCCCCAGACTTGAAGCCTGGCATAAGACATCATTGGATATATATGATGAAATTCCAAAGGAAAGGAAGCTCTAAAGTAAAGGAAACACAAACTTTTATAAGCAGGTGAGGTTCCTTCAGGATATTCACAAATGTAACTTATCCTGAGCCGAGTTTCAAGGACTTTAAAATTACAAATTATATAATCATGTTATGCAGCTAAAATGTTAAATATAAATGGTGAAGGGCATGGATGAAGAGAGAAAACTTGAATTAGGGAATTGCATAATTTTCTATTTTCCAAATCCAAGATACATTTATCCATTTAAAAGGAGCTAACTCAAGAGTCACCAAATCATTAAACATGTTTAGTATAGGATGGATTGGGGAGTTTCATACATCTGACCCTTACTGATTCCCCAGATATAGTGTCTGCCACCCCCAAACACTTAAAATTTAATTTTATATATCTTTTATATTCCTATCTGTCATCAACACCATCCCCCAGCCCCAGTGGAATATAAGCTCATGGGAAAATAGTAGGCACTTAATGGATATGTATTGATTTATACTTTTCCTTCTGTGCATAGATTTAATTCTACATACACTTATTCAGTACCTACTATGTACAAGGAACATAGGCATTGGGGAAAAAATACAAAAAATGGAAAAGTCTCTGACTTAAGGAGCTTAACATCTATTGAGGAATGCAACATGCAAATAGGCAAATACAAAAGAATTTGAGGAGGAAGAGAGCACCAACAATTGAGGGAATCAAGAAAGGCTGAAGCTAGCTATTTTGCAAACTTCAGAGTATTAAATACATTGTTGTTGCTGCTGTTCAGTCATTCAGTCATGTTTGACTATTCATGACCCATGGACCATAGCATGCCAGGCCCTATTACCCTCCACTATCTCTTGAAATCTGTCCAAGTCCTTGTTCATTGTTTCCATGATACTATCTATCCATCTCTTCCTCTGCTGTCCCTTTTTCCTTTTGCCTTCAGTTTTTTCCCCAACATCAAGGTATTTTCAAATGAATCCCATCATTTCGTCATATGGCCAAAGTACTTAAGTTTCAGCTTCAATATTTGAATTTCCAGTAAAGAGCTTGAGTAAATTTTTTAAAGTAATGACCGATCTGATTTCCTTGCTGTCCAAGGGACTCTCAAAAGTCTCTTCCAGCACGACAATTCTAAAACTTTGATTCTGTGGCACTCACCTTTCCTTATAGTACAATTCTCACAGCTAGAAATTGCTACTGGAAAAATCAGACTATAGGGACATTTGTCAACAAGGTGATGTCTCTGCTTTTAGTATGCTGTCCAGATGTGTCATAGCTTTCCCTCCAAAGACTAAGTATTTTTTAATTCCATGGCTACAGTTGCCATCAGCAGTGATCTTTTAGTCCAAGAACACAAAATCTGACTCTACTTCCATTTCTTCTCCCTTATTTGCTAGGAAGTGATGGGACCAGTTGCCATCATCTTAGTTTTGTTGTTTTGTTTTGTTTCTGTTTTTGGTGCTAAGTTTTCAGCCAGCTTTAACACTCTCCTCTTTCATCCTCATCAAGAGTCTTCTTAATTCCTCTTCACTTTCTGCCACCAGAGTGGTATCCTCTGCATATCTGAGATTGCTGATATTTTTCCTAGCAACCTTAATTCCAGCTTTTGATTTAGGCAGCCTGGCATTTCACATTATGTACTCTGCATATAATTTAAATAAAGTGACAATATAGACCTTAGTCGTACTCTTTTCCAATCTTAAACCAATCAGTTGTTCCATGTTTGGTTATAACTGTCGCTTCTTGGTCCATATACAGGTTCCTCAGGGGGCAAGTAAAATGATCTGGTGCTCCCATCTCTTTGAGGACTTGCCACATTTTGTTGTGTGGATCACAACAGTGGATTACAAAAGTCAAAGGCTTTGGTATAGTCAAGGAAGCAGAAGTAGATGATTTGTTTTTCTAGATCTTCCTTGCTTTCTCCATAATCCAGTGAATGTTGGCAATTTGATCCCTCATTCCGCTGCCTCTTCAAATACCAACTTTCTCTTCTGGTAATTCTTATTCACATATTGCTGAAATCTAACTTGCAGAATCTTAAATATAACCTTTCTGGAATGTGAAATGAGTGTAATTGTTCAGTAATTTTAACATTCCTTGGCATTGACCTTCTTTAGGATTGGGATTTAAACTGTCTTCTTCCAATCCAATGGCCGGTTTTGTGTTTTCCAAATTTGCTGGCATATTGAATGCAGCTCTTTAATAACATCACCTTTTAGGACTTTAAGTAGCTCAGCCAGAATTTCATCACCTCCACTAGTCTTTCAGTTAGCAATGCTTCCTAAGGCCCACTTGACTTCATTCTCCAGGGTGTCCTCTAGATCAGTAAGGACAACAAAGTCACTATTAGTGATGTTAAGATCTTTCTTGTATAGTTCTTTCATGTATTCTTGTCACCTCTTCTTAATCTCTTCTGCTTTTGTTAAATATCTACCATTTTTGTCTTTTATCATGCCTGTTTTTGCATCAAACCTTAACTTAATAGCTCCAATTTATTAAAACTATTTCCTATCTTTCCCATTCTATTGTTTTCTTCTATTTCTTTGCATTGCTAATGTAAGAAAACCTTTTTATCTCTCCTTGCTATTCTTTGGAATTCAACATTCAGTTGGGCATATCTTTCCCTTTCTCCTTTACCTTTCACTTTCTTTCTTTCCTCAGTTATTTTTAAAGCCACATCAGACAGCCATTTTACTTTCTTGCTCTTCTTTTTATTTGAAATGTTTTTTTGTAGCTTTTTCCTCTACAATAATGTAAACCTCTGTCCATGGTTTTTCAGGCACTCTATCTACCAGTCTAATCCTTAAATTATCACTTCCACTTCATATTCATAAGGGATGTTATTTAGGTCATACTTACATGGTCTGATGGTTTCCCCACTTTCTTCAATTTAACTGAATTTTGCAATAAGATGCTTATAATCTGAGCCACAATTAGCTCCAGGTCTTGTTTTAACTTGCTGTATACAGAGCTTCTCCACTTTTGCCTGCAAAATATATAATCAATTTAATTTCTATATTGATCATCTGGTGATGTCCATGTATAGAGTCATCTTCTAGGTTGTTGAAAAAGAATACCATGACCAGTGAGTTATCTTGATGAAACTTTATTAGTCTCTGCTTTGCTTCATTTTGTACTCCAAAGCCAAACTTGCCTTTTATTTTAATTATCTTTTAATTTCCTACTTTATTATTCCAATCCCCTATGATGAATGTGACATCTTTTTTGGGTGCTATTTCTAGATGTTATAGACTTCATAAAACTAACCAACTTCAGCCTGTTTGGCATCAGTAGTTGGTGCACAGACTTCTATCACTGTGATGTTGAACATTTTGCCTTGGATTTAAACTACCACAATATTATTTTTCTCACTTTGCTACTTACTATGAGGGCTACTCCCTTTCTTCTAAGGAATTCTTGACCACAATGGTATATGTAGTAATCATCTGAATTAAATTCACCCATTTCTATCCATTTAAGTTCACAGATACCCAAGATGTTCGTGTTTAATTTTTCCATTTTCTCTTTGACCACATCTACCTTATCTTAGTTCATAAATCTTACATTCCAGGTTCCTATTCAACAACTGATCTTCATAGCATCAGACTTTTCTTTCATCACTAGATGCATCCACAGCTGAGTTTCCTTTTGGTTTTGGCACAGATGCTTCAATGGGAGCTACTTGTAGTTGTCCTCTGCTCTAACCTAGTAGTGTATTAGAAACCTTTTGATCTGAGGGGCTCATCATTCAATATCATCTCTTCTGTCATTTTAATACTGTCCAGGGGTTTTTTTTGGCAAAGTTATTGGAGTGGTTTTCCATTTCCTTCTCCAGTGGATCACCTTTTGTCAGAAGTCTCCACCATGACTTATCTGTCTTGAGTAACCCTGCATGGCATAGTTCATAGTTTCATTTAGCTATACAAGTCCCTCTGCCATGAGAAGGCATTATCCATCACAAATATATAGTATTAAATATGCACCATTGGGGGGATTCCATTTTTGTTGTCTCAAAATTCTATTTTAGAAGTTGAATTATAAAACATTTATCTCAGTATTATAAGAAGCTGGCCACTAGCCCTAACATAAGAAAAAGTTTCCTGTTTTCTTAATTTTAAAAAGGCCACCATTAGACTTTAAGCTCTTTGAAGGCAGGGATTGTTCTTGTATTTTCTTCCTATCTCCATCACTTAGGGTAGGTTGTGTGTGTCAGGTATAGCAATAAATGCTTGTTGATTGTTTAATTAGTTGATTGTCAATATAGCAACCCCCTTTGTTCACCAATATTGCAAGTTAGATCTGGATATTTAACTAGACTTTTGGGAAGAACAGCACCCTGACAGACCCAAAGACACTACTCCACCAAACATATCAATGTATGTTGTCCTTTATAGCAGTTGATGTCCTGTCAAATATCAGACCTCTAAGCTCTCAATGTACTTTGTGCCTCCTATACAATTTTGCATTTACTTTCTATTATGTTTACTTTTATATATATTTTAATTCATTCCTACTAGACTATAATCTTGGGGTCAGCGATCAAGGTCCACTTATTTTGCATCCCCTGCCTAACAGTAGAGCTTTGCTCATAGCAGGCATGTAGATAACCAATACTTGTTTAAGTGATCTCTGTAACAGAGAAGAAACAAATCAGCACTTCAGGACCCAGGATTCTGTTTACACATTTGTTTTAAGTCATGTCAATTTCATAAATGATACACTGCCTTAGAATTGTATGATAATAAACTATGGCCTAAATTTGGATCATATATATGTATATGCATTTGCCCAGCCCTTATGTGTTTATAGAGTGCGTGTGGTTTATGATCAGCTTTAAAAACTTGTTTTAGGCAAAGTCTTAATTAGGCCAAGGTAATGGCTTCAATTCCAGTTGGCATTTCACTACTCTGTAGACATAGACTATATGCCAGTCAATCATTATTCCAAATATTTGCTACCACTCATAATGAGGCAAGAGACTTGTAGATAAAGTAACCTAAACTTAGCATCACTACTAAAAAAATACAAACTCTCAAAGTTCATATCCTTCTGATGAGTCACTGATATCCCTTTTATATAGCTATCTATAGACAATATAGATACAGACATAGATATGGTATAGGAACTGGACCTATAGTTTATTTAATATAGAGCATTCACAGAAAAGGAAAGTACTTCTTCCAACGTATATCAGTAGGCTGTCTTCAACTTAAAGTCTTAAAGAGTTGCCTAGAGAAATAAGAGATTAATGACTTGCACAGCATCACAAAGCCCATACACATCATATGTAGGACTTAACCCATCTTCCTGCTTTTTTACCCATTGTGCAATACCTCTGCCCTGTACTATATATGGTAGTGTATTAAGCTGTAAAGTACAGGTATATCCATCTACCTCCCTGAATAGATATGATAATCTGAAAGTCATTACTATGTATTTTTTCTATGAATTGGATGAAATTGCAACCTGGCAGAGAAGAAGCAGTTTGTAACTATTTCATTGGAAAGGAGTGATAGTTGAACAATCAAAAAAGTACTAAATTTACTGCCCAGGTAGATGTGGAGAGATCACTGTCCAAGTCATCCTTCCCCCTTCATTTAGTGTGTTTCCATGCTACAAAAAAAACCTGTTTTGTGTGCAGAAGACATCATTCAAGAATGTACTCCAACTCAGGTTCCAACAATGTGGTCAATGCTGAGAATTTCTGGGCAGTAATAAAGTTCCTATACTGAAGCAAAAGTTTAGCTAGGTTGCTTAAAAGAAGATGAGTTAGGAAAGAGTTTTGAAAAGTTTAAAATGTTATATATAAATACAAACTGGAATTATGCTGCTATTAATTCAACATATATTATAAGATATTAATTCAGCAAGTACTCCTATAATCCTATAATCATTTAAGTGACTACTGTGTACTAGGTTTTATACTAGGTTTGGAGGATATAAAAAACAAACCAAAATCATCCTTCTCTCAATGGCTTACACTTGAATTGGGGAAAATGACATGTTAACTTATGTACAAAGCAAATTCAAAGCAATTTCTATGAGAGCTGGGGAGAACAGTAGCTATAGTGGGGGATTGGGAAGGGTGTCATGTAGAAAATGGTACTTGAATAAAAGCATCAGCAGTGTTTGCGATCTTTGGGAAAATGGCAACTTAAAGGTTGTCAAACTCCTACTAAAGCCACTGTGGCCATAACTTTCTAGTCAAGTCAATTGGAAAAATCTCCATTATGAACAGACTTAAGAATAGGTTTTAATAGAATTACAAAATAATTAGTAATTAATTATATATTATATTAATTATAATTAAATAAAAATTAAAATTAAATTCTATAAATAGAATTAAGAATAGAAATAAATAGGTTCTTAGTCCTTTTTGTGTCATATATGCTTTAAGCAGTGTGGTGAAATCTATGGACCCCTTCTCAAAAGAATGTTTTTAAATACACAAAATATAATGCATTGGATTGCAAAGAAAATTATTTTTACTGAAATCCTGTTGTTATACAGGAAGACTGGAATCATATATGATCTCATGATAAGCCTAAACTCCACAATAATTTCAAATTAGTGTTGAATATAAACAAAATTTTGAGATAGCTATAATACCTATAGTGCGATATGAAAATATCTGGGATTCTGCTCCCAATAAAATTACAGGTACTACTAATATGACTTTGCTTAGTTTTCTTTATTCCAATTTGGAAGAAAAGTTAAATGTTGGTTAGAGGTTAGTGAAAATAAAGGTGTATTTTTCCCCCATCCATGTTGATAGACTTGCTAAAATCTATCTATATGGACAAAGGTCATGAACTCCTGCAATGGAGTAATGGTAAGTCGTGAGCAGAGTGGCCCGGGTTGCTTGTATAGAGCCAGACTCAGATCTAGAATCACAAAGAATACAAAGCTATGAAAACAACATTGTAAATAATAGCTTTAGCTTCCAATTCAAAGATGGTTCTTTTGTGAATATAACCTCAAAGAGATGTCAACTATGCATCTGCCCTTCTAGCCCTTCCTATACAGAAAGACAAGGTGATCTCCATCAGTTGGGTTAGCTTTGTGGACAAAGAAGAGCTAGGTTTAAGAGGTATTCCATTTAAAAACAGAACGCTAGGGACTTTGGGCTATTAATAGCAATTTAAACTTGACTGAGTTGCTTTCTTCTGGTGGTCGGTCAACAACAATACTTTACAGGTGCTAGTTCCTGAACAGGGAATCCACCCCCGGGCCTCAAGTCATTGCAATCATCTTAAATTTTTTATTTGCCTACCTATCCAGTGAGAAGGCATGATTTCTACCAGGTGAGTACTAGTTAAATTCATTATATCTCCATCAGGACAGGCAGGCTGGTAAAACCTCCGTATAGGAGAGCAAATGTTTTGTACTTATTTGCAAGGCTATACTAGACACTGACTGATTATTCTCATTTATACAATATGAGGTGCCTCCCCTCATACATTTTAAAAGTCAACCTACACAAGAGATAGAGTGATGCAACTTTATATTAAAATTGATATAGTTTCATGAATCAATCCCATTGACTGTAGATTTATAAACTGGTCCCCTTCTGGAAAACTTAATTATTTTTCAAAGACCATACCACCCTCCTCCTCCCCCCCAAAAAATCCCTACTTTAATAAATATCCTGCCATGTTACTCCAATTTGCAAGTTATGGGTGATCTGGGCAAATCTTTTAATTGGTTTTGAATTGTGCAGTTTGTCTCAGAACTACATAAACATTAAATAATTCAGAGACTAAATGAAACCTTATAATGCAATATACCAAAGTTGTTTAGGCAAGTTTTTTTTTTCAATAATCAGATAATTACACATAACTAGTCATCATTACTTCAAACAAATTATGCTCTGTTGAAGCATGAAAAAGGTTTCCTGGCACAGTTTTGAGTTCAACTAATCTTATTTCTATTTGACAATAGGTGTCTGTCTGTGTAACCTGTTTAATAGCATTGTGGTTTGGCTGTACAGCATTGTGTGACTGCTCTGTAGTAAGCCCCTCTTAATTATGTCATTTTTCAAATAAATATTTGTATCTTTTATCTTGAAAAATCATGGGTTCAGTAAACTTGGCAAATGTGTGTATATTTTGAATACAAAATGCATTGTCCCTTATTCATTATAGATTATCTGTAATAATACACTGCTTTGGGAGACAGAAGACTAGGGGAGAAAGGAAGGCGATCAGTTACTTACTCTGCATTTTGTTCCTAAGTGTGAGAATCACTGTGCTTCCAAACATTTTGTCTTGGCTCTTTCACTACAGGCTAATGGCTCAAAGTGTGATGTCACTCCCTTTGGTAGCGTAGATACTGCTTCTTTTGGCAGTGGGGGAGGCAGGTTGCGGGAAATTTTCATTTAATGAAATTTCAAATTAAAACAAAATGATCTTTGTCTCTGTTTTCACAGAGAAAGTTTTAGGTAAAAGAAAAAAAAAACCTGAGTTGATTACCCAAATAATTCTAGATGTAAAATGGTCTAAATTGTCCCAAATGATTCCCCATGTCAAGGGGATTCACTACATCCTTACACATCTTTCTATTTCATGCTGCCAACAGCTGAAGTCATACTACTTTTGACTTCATACTTCTTTGAAGAACTAAGGGCTTCCAAGGAACATCATGATAGAACACCAATCTGGCCATAGTAGAAAGTTACTAAGATGGTGAATAACTGTTCAATTTATTTATTTTTTTCTCCAAAGAGCCATATGGAATAAATAGCTCTCCCACAGCCACCATATAATCTATACTCTTTTAGACACTGAACTATAGAAAGTCGCTGTTTAAATGCCAAAGTAGAGTAAGTTTGGACACAGAAAGCAATTAGTCATATGTACACCTACCCAGATAAAAAAGGTACACTCATTTTCATAAATCATGGGGACAAAGAATTATACACACCCTAAAGGTCAAACTTTGCATCATTTTATAAGAAAATTGCAACCATTACATGAACTGACAAATGCAAAAAAAAAAATAGTACACACACACACACACACACACACACACACACATACACACACACACACACTGCCAAGCAGCAGGAAGGACTGCCTTTTCAGAAGCAAAATAAAATCTCTACAGCATCATTGCTGAAGAAAGGACAAGGTAACGATATAGAACCTGTGCTTGCTTCTTTTTTGTCACTCCTAGGGACATAAGAGCAAATGAGAGTGCAAAGAATTCCCTGCCAACTTCAAGTTTTTCCACCTTGTAGAAAAGCATATGATATGGTAACTCTCCATGTCAAGATGTCAGATACTAAATGCTGCATCCATATGATTTGAAAACGTTTTGGTGGAAGGTGAAGAATTCAGTGAATTGCTTAGAAATTTGATCTACACCATACGTAGAGGCAAGTAGGAGGAGCAAGGGAGAGACCAGGGAACTGAGTTCAAATTCAACCTCAGACACTTACTAATTGTGTGACCCTGGGCAAGTCACTTCACCTCAGTTTGCCTCAGTTTACTTATCTGTAAAATAAAGATATTAATGAGATAATATTGCAAAGCACTTTGCAAACCTTAAAGGATAATAGAAATTCTATGTTGTTGCTGTTACTGTCATTATTACTAAGTATCTAGATGTTTAGAAATAGCTTGATGACTGGGGAAACTTTGGTCTACATGACACCCAATATTTTGATCATACTATTGAATTTTCATATTTCATCCAAATGTCTGCCATCTATAAGCTGAGAAAAGTTCAATTAATACATACATATTAGTCAGTCACATGCATATATCCATACCTATATCTAATACACTATGAAAGTCTACTCAAAAGGGCTTTAAACAGAGAAGCAAGAGAGGAGGAGGAAATAACCCTATGTATGCTTATCAAACTATCAAAGTTACAATGGGAAATGAATACAATATAAGAAGATATCTAGAGCAGTAGAGATATCTAGAAATTTATAAGGGGCAAAATTTGAGAAAGCAGCCTATACAAGACCGATAGCCTCAGATATTTGAACACAAATACACAAAATATGGGTAAGGCTCGAAGTGAAGTAGACTTCATAACACAAGGAAGGTCCCACAGAGTCTTGGTAATCTGAAACTTATAACTGGAATATCTTTTTGGAAGAATTTATATTATTCTTGATGAACGGGCTAAAGAAAGGTGGGAGTAGAGATGAGGATAAGACTGTATCAGTAAGGCAAGATTCATGACCTCAAGGATGACCATGAACATGCCTGTATGGTTTGGAATTGCAAAGTATGAAAAATTCTCTATGTGGAAGGCAGAGGAAGTATAACATTTATTTACACACCAAAGTATCCAATCCCAAGACCAATAATCCCAATTTGATATAGCAGTAATTATATTCCAAAACCAGTAAGCCCACCTCAATGTAGCAACAAAGAAATTATAAAACAGTATTACAGCAAGGAACCAAGTCATCCTGTAACCTTCCCCTCTGCTAGGGCCTTCTTGTAAACAGTCACTCACAAATCCTGTCTACTTGCCTGAGTCCTCTCCCTCCCTCAGGTCGCTGGTCTCCACAGTTCCCTGGTTTCCATTCTCCATTCTGTGCTCTCTCTGCAGCTCTGTCAACTCCAAGTTCCTGCTCCTTCTCCTTGGGCTGAATTCAGACTTCTATAGCTCTCAGCAGATTCTGAGTTCTATGGATACTTTCTGGGTATTTATACTCTTTTTAGGGCCCAGGCTTCACTCCCAATTATCAAAAGAGTGTGGGTCTAAGGCTTAGTGACTAGTAAGTAAAGGGAGTAGCCGTGCCTCTAATCAAGCCTCCCTTTGTTGGCCCCACCTGAGTTCTATTGAGTGGGTGGGAAAGGTCTTTAATCACTGATTGGCATCACAAAGGTGTGGGCCTGCCTCTAATCAAGCCTCCCTTTGTTGGCCCCATCAGATGCCTATTGAATGGGCAGGAAAGATCTTTCACTTACTGATTGGCCTCACAAAGACCAATTACCAGAAAAGCTCATTTGATCTTAGGCTTCATCAAGAAGCATCCAATGTCATAGGTTCAGAGATTTTGAGAGGGCACCATAGAGGTCATCTACTCCGGTCTACTCATTTTACAGGTAAGAGAACTAAGAAGCAGATAGTTGTGAATTAAGCAAGATTATACAAGTAGTAAGTGGAAAAGCTGAGATTTGAACCTGGTGGCAGTGTAGTATAGTAAAAAGAAGATCAGAAGAATGCATCAGAAGACCTAGGTTCAAATCTTACTTTTGATGCTTTCCTTTCTGTATGTCTTTGGACAACTCATTTAATCTCCCTGGGATTCAGTTTCCTCACCAATAAAATGAGGATGATAGACTCAGTAGTTTCTGAGCTTCTCCTTTAGCTCTATCTTTATGCTCCTGTGACTCCTAATCTAGCATTATATCACATAAGACCAGGGAGATCATAGTGTTGCTATATGCTGCCTTGGTTAAATCATATCTGGAGGATGGTGCTCTTTTCTGGGCAACACATATAGAGAACATTGATGATATAGAGAAAATTCAGAGAAAGGGGATCAGGATGATGAAGGGCCTCAGGATCATACTATGTGAGAATTGTTGAGGGAACTAGTATTTTACGGGGAAAAGAAAAGAGGGAACTGATAGCTGTTTTCAATTATATGGAGAGTTGTTACATGGAAGAGTTGTTACAGGGAAGGGCAGGGAATGGGAGGGAAAAGATGGGAAGTCAAAGGAAGGAGATAAAAGGGAGGGAAGGGAAGGCAAAGGAAGAAACAAGCATTTATTAAGTGCTTATTTTGAAATAAACTTTGGATTCTAAGAGGTGAAGAAGCACATTCTAGATAGGGAGGATAACCTATGCAACAGAACACAGATGGGGGATTGATGGGTAATAATTAAGGAACACAAAGCCAGTTTAACTGGATTGTAGAGTGTGCAAAGTGGAATCCTAGGCAGTAGGGCTAGAAAAGTTTTTTGGAGCCTTGTTTCAAAGAGCTTTAAATGCCTAACAAAGCACTTTGTATTCAATTTTAGAGGAAATAGCGAACCCAAGTTTATTGAGCAAATGTGACATAATCAGATTCCTCAGTTTGAGGAATATCACTTTGGCAGCTGAGTGGGTCATGAACTTTAAGGAACCTACCTAGAACAGCCATGTTTTCATTCCTTTCCAGACTGCTCTCCTGACTCTCCGGACTTTATCTATTTACCATGCCCCATGCAGGTACATCCCCTTTCCCACTCCAGGAACCGTTTTTGTGCATTGTCTTTACCCATTAGAATGAAAGACTTAAGATTATGAAGTCAACTAGGTAGTCTTCAGAATAGTCTAGCTGAGAAGTCTAGTCAACAAGCCTTTATTAGGCACTTACTCGGTACCAGGTACTTTTCTAGGCACTGAGAAGAAATATAGTATCTGTCCTAAACAAGATTGCATTCTAAAGTGGGACAACAACCCACAAAAGAAAGTGAAAAGTTGGGAGAGGGGAAGTACCTGTTGTGACCATGATAGACAGTGAAAGTCCAGAGAGGCAGGACTGTGGCCTAGAGAGGAATGAAGAAGACATGGCTGTCCTGGGTAGCCTCCTTAAAATGGAGGTTCTAGGTACAAGCAGCCAATCAGAGGGAAAAGGGTGAACTAAACTGTTCAGGTAAAAATGTTTCTGTGGCATTATAGAGAAACTCTGAGTACATCCTGGATAGGAATAAAGTGATGGAAATCTAAATGAGGATAGAGGCTGTGTGCCTGGAGAGACGGGAATGAATGTGAAAGATGGGATGGAGGAGATAGAATCAAAATGATTTGTCAACTTATTGGATTGTTTGGTGAGGATATGAGGAGTAGAGTATGAGGAGGCAAACTTGAGTAAACAGAAGGGTAACTATGTTCTTGACAGAGATAAGGGCATTCAGAAGAGGAAGGAAAGAGAATAGATATTTTGAATTTGAGATGCCTACAGGAAATCCAGTTTGAATTGTTTAATTGGCAGTTGGTGGTAACAGAATGGAGTTCAGGAGAAAGACTAGGACTGGATATATAGATATAGGAATTATCCTCATAGTGATGATAACTCAAACTCTAGATCTTAATCCAGCACAAAAAAAAATGAGTGGTCAGACAAGAAAGGGATAACAAAGAAGAAGTTGTGTAATGAAATCTAGGGAAGGAGAAATTATAGAGGCAGAGGAAGTCAGTGAGGAGGGGGCAGTCACTGAAGAGAGATAAAAAGAATGATCAGTAGGAAGAAGCTGTCAGATCTGTCAGTAGAGGATGGAGTGAGGAGCCAGGTTGTGAAGGATTGGGAAATGAGTGAGAGTAGAGAAAGTAGAGAAAACTGGGGCAACAAGAGCTTTTTCTAGGAGTTTGCCTATTACAACTTGTTAAGTAGGTGATAGTGGGAATTCATTTCATGTATACATTGAACTCAGTGACCACTGAGGTCCTCTCAAAATCTCAAATTTCATGGTTCTGAGAAAGGGAAGAGAGATAAAGGTGACAGCCTGAAGAAATAGTAAGGTCAAGTGAGGGACTTTTTTAAGGATAGAGGAGATTATCTCTAGGTATATTTTTAGGCATCAGGGAATGAAACAGATTATAGGATGAAAATGAATATTAGAGAGAGAATGGAATATGGAGAGGGAAATCTGCTAGATAAGAAGAAAGGGGATGAGATCAAAGATATATAAAATGGTTGGCCTTGACAAAAAAGAAAAGGTCATTTTTTGCCAGAGGTGAGAATAGAGGAAGATATTAAAGAATTTTAGATGAATAAAAAGGAAAGAAGCTAACAGCAAATGGTCCTAATTTTCTTGGTAAAATACAATGCAAGATCCTCATTTAAGAGGGTAAGGATTGGAAGTGGTGTGGGATATTTGAGAAAAACAGGTCTGAAGAAGTAGCTGTGGCGAGTACAAGATCAACAAAAGAGAAGTAAAATAATATTACCTTGTCCATAGGAGCCCAGTTGAGATTGCACAACATAATTTTGTAGAGAACTCATTCTGCCGGTCTGTCTCTTTCTCTAGCATCATTCAGCAGCATTTGAATATTAAAACAGTGTATTAAGCTCCAAGCTCTGAGTTAGATGTTCCTCAAACTCAGAAAGTACAACCATGCTCTCATTCACTTGGGGGTACAACCCAGGTGTCATCCTTGACTTCTCCGTCTCTCTCCCCACCTCCCTTCTATCCCTACTATCCAATCAGTTGCTCTGTCCTGTTGTTTATAGCTTCACAATCTCTCTCCTGTATGCCCCCTTTTCTCCTCTGATACAGATGTTGAACTGGTTTTGGTCTTCATTACCTCATGCCTAGACTCTTCCAATAGCCTACTGGTTGGACTCTTTACCTCAGGTCTCTCCCTATTCCAATCCATCCTCCACTTGGCTATGAAACAGATCTTTCTAAAGTATAAGCCTAACTATATCACCTCCCTCACCTTGACTCAATAAACTATAATCGTTCCCTATAACCTCCAGAGTGGAATATAAAATCCTGTGTTTGGCTTTTAAAACCTCCCATAACCTGCCCCTTTCTCACATTCCCATTTCTCTTACTCCTTGCATCCCTCCTTCCCTCCAACATACTCTGTGATCCAATGATTCTTTCTTCCTTATTTCTTGAATTGGAAACTTCCTCTGAATGAGCATTTACCCTTGCTGTCACCCATGCCTGGAACTTAGTCCTTCTTTATCTCCTATATTGAAGATGATTTCAAAGGTCCCTACTATCTCTAACATCCCATGAATCTATTGATGTGAAGTAAGAATCAATCCTAAGGCCTAGCAATTCCTAGTAATCATGTTACATCTCCTTCAACTGCTCTACAACAATTTCTTCCTTTGGAAGCTGGTAATAATGCTACCTTGCTATAAAAGAAGTTAGGGATCACTACTTAGTGATTTCAAACTGCTTTAGGAGATGACAAATATTAGACCACACAGAATTCACAGCAAATCAATTTAGAGGTACAACTGGGGTCTAAAATACAGTGTGATCTAAGAAGCACTTGTCTTTGAGTCAATTTCCTCATTTGTAAAAAGAGGTAATAATACTAGTACTGTCCACTTCAGAAGGCTGTTGTGAGGAAAATTTCTTATAAATTTTATAACACTATTGAAATTATTAAAGAGAAATTATTAATTATTGTTATCTACTTTAACTTGGCTCTAAGCTTTTTCAGGTGACTTGCTCTCAAGCACAGTTAGACTTTGACAAAGCAATAGATGTTTTCTCAGTTGGATCAATTTGAATTATACTGAAGAAAACCCTCTATAAGAAGTGTGGTGACATTGTGACTTTTGCAAAATTCTTTCATGTTTTTTAAGTACTCAGTCCTTCAAGTTATTCGCTCTTTGCAGTCACTTGTTTTTCAGGTCATCATTTGTCTGTACAACACTTCCTAGGTCCTTCTTGCTTGGGTAATAATAACAATGATAGTAATTGGACATGTATAGAGTATTTTAAGATTTAGGAAGCACTTTACATGCATTATCACACTGTGGCATCACAACAGTCCTTTAAGGTAGTACCACAGTTTCTATTTTGTCCATTGTATGAATAAGGAAACTGAGGCACACAGAAGTTAGGCTTGCTCAAGGACTTATTGGCAATGAATATTAGAGTGGAAATTTCTATGTAGGTTCCTTCATTCTTCTTTCTCCTACTACCCTGACATCTCTTAGACCCAGCATCTTTTCATTTCCTTCCAAGACAGCTCCAGCACTAGACATAGGAGATAATCCTTTTTCATGAAAGTCTTGGTTAAGTAGGGAAAACATGCTTCAGAAACGAGTGTTGCTACAACCTAACATATCCTAATATGGACTGTTATACAAAGAGAAAATTTACCAGTCTTTAAACATCTCTTTAAAAGCCATCCTTGCCCAAGAAACAAACTAAATACTCTTTCCTACTCACCTAGAATAAATCTTTGTTTGCCCTGGGCAAGAGGCTATTCCCCTATATCACTGTAATATCTAAAAACTACAGTGGGGGAAAAAAAGATGACAGTTTCATTTGGTATCCATATTGCAGAGTTAAGACAAACCAGACTGCCATGTCCTAATTCCTATCCTGGAGTTTAAAACCATTTGCCTCTAGAAGAAGTTGACAAGAGTAAGATTTATTAAGTTGCATTATTAGGAGTATAAAATCTGAGCCAGTGTGAACAATTGTTCATTTCAAAAAATCATGCCCTGATAGGATCTTCTTAAATTGGCCTTAGATTTAAATAAAACACAAAACATGTTATCTCTGGCTGACCATTTCTAGGAATTTGGGTATTTTTGCTAGAGACAAGCTGCCTATTTTGAGATCTTTTTTTTCTCTTTGCATTTTATTTTTATTTTGAGGTGGAGCCAAATATCTACACCATAAACTTAAAATTCTATAGCTGCCAGAAATGACAGAACATTAGCAAGGCAGAGCCAAATTCACGCAACTGTCTACTACAGTCATATAGCAAAAAGAAAAAGGAAAATATTGACTAGCTCCTCTGAAAACAGCATGTATAAGTTGGTATTGAAATAAGCCTAATGCAAGAAAGAATACAGATGGCACAGTTATTATGGGATTAATCTACAGGGGCCCCATAGGGGTGAAGAGGGAACAAGCATTTATTAAACACCCACTATGTGCCAGATACTTTGCTAAATGCTTTGCAAACATTATCTCATTTGACCTTCACAACAACCATGGGAGGTAGTTGCTAATATTATCCCCATTTTAAAGTTGAGGAAACTGAGGCAGACAGAGATGAAATGCCAGAGTCACATAACTATTAAGTATCTGAGAATGGATTTGAATTCAGTGCTTCCTGGCTCCAAAGCTAGTACTCTATCTACTGAGTCACCTAGCTAGAGGGAAACATCTTTCAGAGGGAACAATCCTCTTTACCACAATCCTACAAAAATTTATTAAGCTACTTTTTGCAAAACTCCATGGAAGGCAATGGAAAAAGTCAACCATTCCATCTGTTCATGTCTACATGTAGCATCAAAAAATATTCTTAACTCCCATTCTCACTTTAGTGGTTATATTTTAGATATTTTATCACTGTGTACATATAGCCTTGTTTTCCAATTCTAAAATCTAAATTTCTTCCATAAATTATAAGTGCTCTCTTCTAATGGTAAAGAACTGAATGCATTCTGCACTGTTCACTCACCATAGCATCATTTTTTTAACATCATGCATTCTAACAGTAATTTCATTCAATTGAAAAAACAGCAATTAATCCATCAATTAATATTTATTAAGTCCCTGCCATCTGCCAGTCATTGTACTAGGTAGGTCTATGGAACACAAAGCCAAAATGGAAACAGTCCCTTCCTTCAAGGAGCTCTACTGCGGATTGGGATGGAGGTGGGGGTGGGATACATGTGAACAAATAAATTAATAAAAGTTTAAATAGATGTTCAAAGATCATTGTGTAAGATTTTCCTCATTGGTGAAGATTGATTATTCAATGCTCCTCAACCCTCAACCTGTGTGAGGACTGGAGTTGCAAAGAGCTTGGGAGAGGAGTTTTCTTTCCTTTTCTGGCTTCCAGCTTTGAAAAATAAGACAACATGGTCCTAGATTCTCTAGAGCTCCCCAAAGAAAAAAAGAAAGAATCTGAGAAGAAGCTAACATATCAACGAGCCAGCACCCTGATTGTGTTCTTATCTCCATTTACGACACTAAAGACTTTGGAGAATTTCCCTTTTGGTGAAATCTGGAACTCTTTTGTTAGAACTGATGTATCTCAGTTGCAGTGGGAGAGCTCATTCACTCTGTGCATTGTCTGGTATATTTTCATCTGATTGGTATTTGTTATTGGATTGGATAAATGTGTCTATTTGTTATGTGCAGTCTTTCTGTAACTGACACGAATTCCTTATATCCTGGCACGCTTTCCCTGGTACAGGACAGCAATAAGAAGCACAGCTCGAATCTCAAAATTATTTCCCTAGACTAATCATATTTAGGGGCACAGAGAGACATATTCCTAGCCCAGCATCTCTTCTTTGAAGAGAGTAATGCCTCATGGCTCTAATCTTCTGCTTTCCTTCTAGCAAGAATCAAAGTCTCTCTTGGAGAGAGGTATCTCTTCATGACATATGTAATAATACCAATGTGGACACATAACTGACATGTACAACATATACATACACACACACACACACAACTTACACAAACTATTACAAAGTCAATCAAAAGTAATTTAAGAAAGGAGCAATCAGGAAAGGAAAAGCCACTAAGTTATCAGGATTCTAAGATGAGGAACTGAAAAGAGTACACCCCATATAAAGAGGATTACCTGTCTAAGGGCACAAGATTGGAAGATGCAATGTTGCATGCAGAGAAACATTAGTGCACTGGTTTGAAAAGAAGGGAACATGCATAAAAGTGAGTAATATACAGTAAGAGTGGAAAGGGAGGTAGAAGCCATATTTTGAAGGTCTTTGCATGTCAGATTTCATATTTTATTCTATAAGTAATAGGAATTCACTGAAACTTCGTGAGTCGAAGAGTGTCCTACTTCTACTTGTGTTTTAGGAATACATTTTTACATCTGTGTGAAAGACAGATTAGAAAGAGACTGAGGAGAAGAATTTTTTAATAGTCCCCAAAGGAAAGAATGATCCAAAGATTGGCCTAGATATATGTCTTTGTCATTTCTTGCATATACTTGGATGCAAATACAACATAAATGCAAAATCTTAATAATCCTTCCATAAGAGAAAAATGGATATTTATTTCATCTGACAATCTATCATTTACCAATTTGGGGGGTATATTGTTGTCAGATCCTATTTATCAGAAAAAAAAATCTTATGTCTATTAAAACCTCTGAAAATCCTGATTAACAACTTTTCCAGTAGTTAAAAGCACAGTTTGTCATCACAAAATCAATTTCAAAATACTTTACAAATTCATGTCAGCTAAAATATAAATGAGGGAAGAACTCATATTAATCCCTTTTTTCTTTGGTTCTGTTTCTGCCATGGTTCTCTTTGAGCACTTAAGTATTCACCATGAAAAAGGATTGAAGATATGGCACTATACATAAATTAAAGCCATACTCCCAATTACTAGATTTAAAAGAGCCAGTTGGGTTTGCCAATGATTATCTGGGAAGAATGTCAATGATAAACTGCATCTTCAGGGTCAGCAGTCTTCTAGACAACCATAAGAATCTCCTCTTCACTATAGCCAATACAATGGTGATTGATCATGGCATTCTGGGGATCTTGGGCTCTTGAAGAATTCCAAGGGCACATTCTGGAAAGACTTCAAGTACAGTACCGGCAATGGACTACGTGTTTGTTATTTTCCCCACAAGGACCAGCATAATTAAATTCTGAGAAGGCCCTCACTAGATTGCCTTCAGGATGATGAATTTTTTTAGTCATGGTTTAACTCTCAAAGTAGAGAAAGAAGTTAGGACTTCCCTCTCAGACTTCCAATTGAGATGGTGAATGAAATTTTAGAAATTAAGGTAACTATCTGTTAAGCCAGCCATGGAACTCTAGGTTCTCCAGAAATTAGGCAAGGATTGAAAATTATATTCCCTATGTTGTATCACTATTTAAAAGCCATTTTTTCAATATAGTGATTTTTATCTATAAAAACATGTACACATTGAGTTTTCTCTCTCTCTCTGTATGTGTGTATATATATATATGTATATATATATACAGATACATACACACATTAGAAATAGATATATAATTATAGATATATGTGTATATATGAATTGCAAAGCATAATAAATACATATACATACATGTCTGAATACATATATATGTAGTTTAACATATTTTAAAATAAATACCTATGTACCAAAATTCCCTGGCATTAAAGATATGTGCATTTGTAAAAATCATATTAAAAAGAACCCTTGCTTTGCTTCTACTCTCAGCCCCTTGTGTGGTTTGCTCCATGTGTTGGGCCTATCTTGCTTACTCCTAGAAGCCCCAAAACATCTCCACTATAATTTGTATAGTTTTTTGAGCTCTATCTTTAATCACCACCCTCTTCATCTTCCACTTCTTGTAACTTGTCAACCACTTTATTCCTACAGTCATCCATCTATGTGAAAGCCCTATTTTTAGTATATATACTTTATAATGCACATATGACTGTGAATTGCAAGGAATAATAATCACATATATGTGCATATACAAATAAAAACATGAGCATGTGTATGCATATATACACATACATACATGTACATGTACTTAAGTATAATGCCCTGGTTGGCAAAGACCCAGCAAGTTTTGAGAAAATCTCCCTGGGATCATAGAAACTTTGGGGGACTTTTCAGAGGTGATCAGAGAATCAGAAAATTTTCAGAGAATCCTTGGGCTAATATTAAAGAGAGTGCTAATATTAAAGAGAACTCAGGTTGTTTTGAGGTTTCAGTGGCCTGGGTGTCTGGGACACCGGATAGAAGAGACAGAAGCACAGACGAAATGAGTGGATGAGTCTCTGGACCAAAAGACTGAGAGAAATATTATAGGATGGAGCCCAAACCAAGACAAACTGTAAGTTAAGAAGAATCAGGTCTAGTCTATAGCCCCTGTCATCTCTTGTTCCCAGATCACAATTCTAGGAATATTTCTACCCAGAATTTAAAACTTTATTGATTTTTTTTCAGTAAACCCTGCTCTATATCAAGTGGATGAAGGGAGAATGAAGTGACCCTAAGTGCAAATCCCAAGGCATAACCTTCTATACTTTTTTTGAATGTTTATCAGCATTTCTATGTTATTTGATACTGCTTGGTTTGAGACCAAAAGAGGGGAAAGTAGCCTGCAGGAGAAGACATTTATTTCATTTTACCTTTGGGTGGCTGTGAGCCAATTAAAAAGTTTCTATGTGTTTGGTAATTTGCTGAGATTGTTTCAGAGAACACCCACTAGATTGCCTTTGAACCCAGAGAGAGAATTAATAAAGACAAGCCAGAGATGAAGAGGGGTGAGAGTGTGGTTGTCACTGAGTGTGCTTCTGTGTGCTGTTATATACACACATGCGTGTCCAGGTGTAGATGTCTGTCTGTCTATCTGTATGGATGCATGCATTACTCTTTCCAAAGTAACTAATGAATTGAGACATCCTAAGGATTCTTTTTTTCTGTTTAAGGGACTTTTCTACCTTCTTTCTAAAATTAGAGCATGAGGAATACTATAACTATTAATTCCAAAAAAATGTTGGAAACATTCCTTTAAAGCACATAAATGCTAGAATCTGATTTTTCTCAGCCTGACTTTTAAACAAGACCTACCACAATGAAGGTCAGAAGGTAAAATAAAATAATTCCTCATGGTTGTATGAAATATTCTGTTTAGTGAAAGGCGAAATGAAGTAGAAGAAACTCTCCCAAGCCCCTTAGAAAGTATGCTTCTGGGGAAGAAAGCCCGCTATGAATGTGCAAGAAGAAAGTAGACATAAGCTATCTTTCCATAAAAATCCATGTCCTCCATGCAGAGTGCCGATGTCATAAATATGTCAGGGCTATAGAACATAGAATGATCATGTATGAAATTCTTAAATCAATCATCTGAATACCATCCTGAATCAAAATGTTTAAAATGCTAATGTGGGAAGAAAAATACTTGGTACTTCTACAGTATGGCCTTCTTATTATCTCAATAGGATTTGGGGAGAAATGGAGCTGTTTAATATTCAAATTGCACATTTCCTTCTTAACTGTATTTTTTTTCCCTAGGACTTTTGTCCACTTCAGAGCTGACCATCAATTGATACAGTATGATATTTCTATTTATCCATTCTCACAGGATGTTGGCAATGAAATTATTCATGGATGGCAAAAAAAAAGTTCTGATGGCAGAGAGTAAGGCTCGTCGTAAGGCTCTATGGCTCAATCAAAACTGTTTGGCAATCTAGAAAATATAAAACTCTGAAACTAACAGACAGCTTATCTAAACTCTAATTGTCCTATTCATTAGTATTTTTTGCTTTTTCCTTAATCATATTGCTGGATTGCATTTAGCAATCCTTTCTTGTTGGGGAAATTGAATTTAGTTGAATTTGTTTTTTAACAAATAAAGCATATTATGTATCCTGAGTTTCTGAGATATGACAACAAAAATAATATTAATAATAACTAACGTTTATATAGCACTTCAAGGTTTGCAAAGCCCCTTAATATGTGATCTCATTTAATCCTCACAAAAGCTCTGCTATTCTCTTCATTTTACAAACGAGAAAACTGAGGCATAGAAAGGTTAAGTGACCTGCCCAAGGTCACACAGCTAAAGCATCTGAGGCAGGATCTGAAACCAGGTCTTCCTGGCTCCAAGTCCACACTGTGACCCTAGCTATCAAGGAATACTCTAGGGTTGTGACATGAACTTAAATGCCTAAACCAATTGTACTTTTTTACACATGTACAAAAAGGGAGAATTAAGGGAATTGTCAGTATAATCAAGTCACATTTCACCATCTTTACTTCCATGATCTGGATAATTGAGGCTAAAATGTTTTATTTAACTTGATTGCTTCATCTCCTTTCTTGTGTAGATGGTGTGTTGATGAGTTAAGAAGTATTTATTGAGTACAGGATCAAGATTTAAGAAGGATCATAGAGAGCGATGGAGAGATAGAAAGGTTTAAATCTAGTCTCAGACATTTACTGGCTGTGCGATGCTGGGTAAGTCACTTAACCTCTGTCTACCTGAGTTTCTTCATCTGTAACATGGGGATAATAATAGCACCTCCCTGCCAGAGTTTCTGTGAGGCTCAAATGAGCTGAAGAGTATATCATGCTTAGCACAGGGCCTGGCACATGGTAGAAGCTTAATACATTTTGGTTCTTCTTCCCCTGGTACCCTAGAAAGAATTCCAAGGCCATAGAGTTCAATTCCTATATTGTATAATGAATGAAAGATGAGGCTAGGAACATTAAGTGACTTAACCAAGGTCAATGGAATAGTAAAGTCCAAGGTGGTATTTGATCAGAGATCTTCCACCTTGAGAGCCAGGGCTGTTCCCACAGTAATACTATGTATGCCTCCTAGGGACAATCTTTAATTTTATGCTCTACAATTAGGGTGGGGAACCTAGAGCTGGGGGGATAGTTCCAGGTTGTTGATTAATTTCTTCTGGGCTACCGCAAGTGTTTCTAAAAATATGGGCTTATGATAATGCACTCTTAACTTTAAAAAAAATAGCCATTTAATGTACACAAAATCAATCATCCTTGTTTCATATTCAAACGTGATGAAGGTGAAATGAGTAGTAAGTAATGAATACATGAGTATGGAAGCCTGCAAGTACATTTTTTTTTAAATTTAAGTTTTCCTTTTATTATGAATATAATCATCACTGGACATAATCATTTTATTATACAAAGAACAGAAAAAGAGGATCGTATAGGAAATTGTGATCTTGTTATGTAAATTATTTTAATACATATATTTAACATGGTAGTAACAAAATAATTTCATTAAAAATATGTACACTTTTGAACTTTTTTGCTTCCTTCTATATACTTTTAAAAATTTGTTATCAAAACTCTATTTTTCACCTTTATCACTATCCATTAATTTATCTGCCTCCATTCCTTGACAGAAACCGTCCCTTGTAAAAATTGCTACTTTGGTGTTAGGGAAAGAGTACTGGATTTGAAGTCAGAAGAACTGGGTTTGAATTCCTTACCTCATTGGTAAAATGAGAAGGTAGGGCTAGATGATCTGAAGGTCCCTTTTAGCTTAAAATTCTGCCAGAGTTGCTTTTATTTATATATGAACACCTGCAAATTGGCTACTTTCTGATGATCACTGGCCTTTGATAGGCACAACATTGTGTATGATCTCTGTTGTCGTTTTCTTCCTCTGCATAGAGAGAAAAAGGTATAAGGTTATATACTCTGGTTTGACAAATTTTGGCCCCTTCCTTACTCATAAGAATCTATCTCAGTGATTTGTTCCAATTTCAAACATCCAAAATTGAAGAAAGTAACCCCCCCCCCATACCTAGCATTCCTATGGGGCCAGGGAAGTTAACTATTAAACTAGTCACCCATTTTCAGAAGAGAACCAAACCAGGTCCTACTGAAGGACTAGTAAGATAGCAGAACTCAT